>NC_043002.1:23841052-23868552 GCF_006345805.1 Octopus sinensis | reverse complement strand
TGAACTGCTAGAAATAGCAACCAAATCTCCCTCAGATCACTCCTTGATACCGTTTTCAGAAAGGGTGGTTGGACAATGTAATACTGGGGGGCCCCCAGTTCCAAGGGAAAAGACAGGACGGTCATATCTGGAATGCTTTAAATCACATGTTTGCTAAATCAGAGATTGATCTGGCGTTAAGTAACAACGGCAAGAATATCAGCAGACACCACCTTACTAACACATAGCCGAATCAGTTACAAAAGCCTCCACTTGGTCACTTGATTTATTAAAAATAACAGCAAAGACCTCTTTCTAATCACACTTAAATCGTCTTAAAAACTGAATGATACAGTCCTGGATATAAAATATCTGAATAAAAAAATGAGATGATAATAGTTGAAACGTCTTTGATCGTATGTGTCCTGGGTCAGCCATGAACTGGACTTAAAACAACAACAAAGCATATAAACCATAACTCTTTCTCCTTTGGGACATGAGTTTCCTAAACTTTATCTCTTACCCATCTCTACAACCAGGCTATAATCGCTCTTAAACCGCTCTTTGTCTTTTTACCAAATATTTTTTTTTTACCTACATTTCAGAAACAAGAACTTCCATTTACTCTATCTTCCTCTAAATTCATCTGCTCCCTGTACAGCCTGCAACCATGACACGACCATTTTACAGAGTTTCAATGACATGTGGGGAAAAAGTAGGAAGAAACCTCGAACCGAAGAACTTATCTGAAGCCATATAATAGAATGGCCTCCACCAAAAGCACCTAACGATCAGGTGATGGTATTGCAGCAGGAAACGGATTGCATCTTCGATTGTATCTCAAATTGTTCTTCAATTCCCAACTCTTGTGACTTCTACATATAAAACTCTTCCTGTCCTCTTTCATTCCTTCCACACCGAGACTGCTGGCTTAGAGCCGAAATATTTGATTTTCTAAACTGACTGCACCAATTATTATCCACTCCTATCCGTATTATCCTTGGCCGACACACAAACTGTCCAAGCAATCTAAATGCCCCTCTTCACCGCCAAACCCACCTTTACTCCGCTATCGCCATCGCTTTTCACATTGGATCGTCTCACTACTGGTAACACACCTCGCACCTTACTGAACATAAGTTTCTTGCTCGTGAGTCTTCAGGTACATAAATTCAGCAAGCTGTTTGGAGCTCTGCCAACACTAAGTTGACGATCTTTGGCAGCAAATGTGCTTCACCAGCAACTCTGTATCATCTGAGATAGCTAAGCGGGAAACCGTAACTATCTTTTTATGCCTGTCTCTTCACATTTTTCACGCAACTAAAGTTCCTCCAAGGTTACCAGAGTATTCAATTACAGTTGTGTTTCAACTGGAAGAAGTCACCAATCATAACATAGTTAACTTACGCCAGAGCCGGAATAAAACACAGAGAGGGACTAAGCACTCAGGAGATTTTGGAGCCGCCATATATACATAATTCAAAATATAAACAATAATAATAAATTAAAATTAACAATAATAATAAATAAAAATAAAAATATAACAATTTTAAAAATTAAAATAAATTATTATTTTTGTAGGAGTGGCTGTGTGGTACCACATGGTTCCGGGTTCAGTCCCACTGCGTGTCTTCTACTATAGCCTTGGGCCGACCGGAGCCTTGTGAGTGGATTTGGTAGACGGAAACTGAAAGAAGCCCGTCGTATATATGTGTATATGTATGTGTGTGTGTGTGTACGTGTGAGTGTGTGTGTGTGTGTATGTTTGTGTATCTGTTTTTGTCTCCACAACATATGCTTGACAACTGATGCTGGTGTGTTTACGTCCCCGTAACTTAGCGGTTCGGCAAAAGAGACCGATAGAATAAGTACAAGGCTTACAAAGAATAAGTCCTGGGGTCGATTTGGTCGACTAAAGGCGGTGCACCAGCATGACCACAATCAAATGACTGACACAAGTAAAAAAAAATTTTTTTTGAAAATGAAACAAAACTAAGATGGAATATAATGTTTCTTTTTGTAATCTTGCACTTTGTATTTGAAAATTTTCTCCTACGTTTTTAATTGCAAAATCTTTTTATGCCTGTCTCTTCACATGAATACTTTGAAATAATATTTCCAATCGTATAAACCAATTCGAATATTATTTTAGCAAGTTTCAAGTGATTTCTTTTGTGCTGTAAATCATTCACCATTTCTGTGGCTCCACCTCCTTCCTTTGATGCCCTAAGCACATGCTTATTTTGCTTAATGGTTAATCCACCACTAACTAAACCGTTTCTGTATGGTCGCTCGACCCTACCGTCTTAAAATAGGATAATGATGTACATAATTCCAGGATAACATATGAAATTATTATGGATCGATAGCACTGGATCATAGGTCTGCTCGATCAGACCTGATTTAGGGTTAAACAACAAACGACAACTTGGAAGCAACGCTTGCAAAGTGACCAGCAAGTAAACAAACCATAGTGCAGTACATTGTACAGCCTACAAGTCTTCTAGCTTACCTAAAGGCCAGCTAGACTTTCTGATCTCTTGCTTAGAGAGTCCCTTATAACTTCGCAGGATCCCTCTCACCTATTACTGCTCAGCCAGCGGATAGTAACTTGGCACATTGTAAGCATCTTCCAATTTTGAATTTGTTTTGCAAGAATTTTGATGTGAAACTGTGCTGAAACCCATATTGTTGTATTCTAGGAAGGTCATAATTAATAAAGCCTATAAGTACATTCCCGGTTCTTGTTTGTCTATATTTCACTGCTCTTTCTTTTTCCAAATAACCTGATGCTTGTTTGTGGACTCCAGAATATGTTTCGCCCCATTAAATTTATAGCTTTATCAATGGGTATACTGTGTAAGTCATACCTATTTAAGAAGACACCTTGCACCGACAACAACGATAAAGTATGCCCAACTCACCTTCCAAAAGCAAAGAAAGAGAGATGGGGGAATTATACTCATTGAGAAAGCTACGGATTGGTGCAGCAAATAATATTTCTGAGGACAATTGACAAAATATTTTTAGGGATCAACAACAAATGCTTAGAAAAAAAGTGAAGTGAAATATAGACAAGCAACAACCGGTGAGTATGTTTAAAGGGTTTATTAATTATGATTCTTCTTAAATATAGTGAGAAAACCAGCATCAAATACTATGGCGTACCGATGTTTATTTGGCCACCCCTTAAAAGTTCTAAAAGTTCAAAACGCCAAAAACCGAATAATACAGGTATATATGTATGCAAAATAAGAAGACAAACTGTAGCAACTATTTATTCCCCCCAAATTTACTTTTATTATGTTTATACACAAAAAGTAATAGGAAAAATATGTCAAAGAATAGAAGATGAGTGAATTACAAAAATAAATGACTTACAAATTGATTTTACGTGCCTTCCTCTTCGCGAAATCTTGAATGATTTCATCAAAATTAATTTTATCCGCAAGGTCGCGCTTATTTGACTTATTGTTGACCTGAGGTGGTTTAGTTTAGAAAAGGACCGCTCGCAGCTAGAAACACTAATGGCACGAGTTAGGAAGACTCTTAAAAGTATTACACTATTTGGCAATGAATCAATAAGATTATATTTCTGAATAAACTGAAGAACTTGCAAAGGCCCTTCCATGTCTTCAGCGTCAGCAGCTCCCAAATAATTTTGCAGTCTTGCCCTTTCGACTAGAAAGTCTTCTCTTTTAATATTCTTATCAAAAGCATCTACATCACAATTACACACTTTGTCTAACAAATTGGACGGTGTGGGAAAGGTGTATTTCTTTGCAATATCGTGAAGTCTTTCGAATCTATAGGTTTTTTCTTCAACCAGTCTATCTATCACTGACAACATTTCTCTTCTTAGCTCAGCGTCGTAACTGAGAGTGGAATCGATACTTTCTTCGTAGCCCATTCTTTTCTTTTTGCGAATTCGACGCTCTGTGCTGATTCCCATATCAGAGTAATTTTCGCTTGAATAGGGCAACGCGTCATTTACTGTTTTGTTTCTGCGAACAAGTAGAGAAGTTTTTCAAGGCTGATAGTTTAATGACACATTGTTGCAATTCCAGACCTTTCGTTTGGAGGTACTTTTGAGTGTCATTAATTTCAGGAAGTATATCTCTCCAAAGGCCAAAAAATGACAAGAAAGAAAATGGCAGCATCGCCTGAAGAATTAAACCTGCATCAGACCTCGTAGTTGCGTTTTCTGCATTTTCCATCAACCGTTTAAGCGCAGCGAAGATTTCCGTGAATTTTGTATGTACAGCTTTCACTGCATCTGCTCGACTACTCCATTGCGTTTCCCCAGCCTGTTTGATAGTTGCACTTGTTATCTCAATCAAAATATCCCATCGATGAGTTGAGGCTGAGAAGAATGAAAATAAACGGTCCAATGTACCAAAAAATGTAACTGGATCTGCACCAGCTGAAGCTGCATACACAGCTGCTAAATTCAGAGAGTGATCGGTACATGGCACAAATACAATCTTTGGATTAACTTCTGTGATGCGCGCTTGAACACCGAATCGATGACCTGCCATTACTGACGCATTATCAAATGCTTGTCCACGAAAGTCTTGAATGTTAATGTCTTCCATTTCTAATTCATTCAGAATCATTGATGTAATTTGCTCAGCATTTTTGCCTTTCATCTCGATAAAACGAACAAAGGATTCTTCTACTTTTACTTCTTTTTCACCTGTTTTAACATAACGTAGCACCTGAGAAATTTGGTCAATATGAGAAATGTCTGGAGTACTATCAAAAATAATGCAATAGTATTTACTCTGTTTCACTTCATCGATAACTTTCTTTCTCACTTGATCTCCCAATGGGAAGTTGTAAACTTATCAATTTTTACTTTTACCAAACGTTCATGTAGCATTGGGTCGAATTTTCCAATAAGTTGAACAAGCTCCAAAAAATGTCTTTTATTTTCATTTGCCTTCTCAACTCGAATGTCTTCTCTCTGGCCTCGTAAGGCTAGGTTTTGCTTAACAAGAAACATAATTATGTTCAAAAATCTAGTCAGGATTTGCTTCCATTTCTTTGTTTCATTTTCAACAAGAGTTTGTTGTTCTTTGTCTATTACCTTGCCTTTGAAAAGGCGAATTTCTAGCTCTTTCCATTGAGTGAACGCATTCTCATGTGCATGGCTAGATTCATGTTCTTGTATGTTGGGATTCAATTTCCACCAAGATTTGAAACCATCAACTGAACAAAACTTTGAGTTTTCACTCGAAAATAGCTAACAACAAAACAAAACACAGCTTCTTTCGATGAAGAGTATATTATCCAAGTTCTCAAGATTTTTTCCCCGTTTTGTAAAGTTCGAAAAAACCAGTTTCTTGACAGTCTTCTAATCTCCCCTTTCAGTTTTGCAATTTGTCCTGAAGGTACAACTTCTTTAAATTCACAGTCAATATTCTGCACAACGTTCGATCCTTGTTGTACAAAGATTTACCAAATACCGTCACCAGGCCACATTCTAATGTCTTCCAAATTAATATTAGAGTTTTGTTCTTCAGTAGTTTGTCGTGGATCAGCATCATCAACTTCATCTTCTATCTTCTTTTCAAGTTGTACTTCACTAACAACATCAACTCCATGACCTTCTACAGTAATACCAGTTTCGTCTGGATGGTCGGATCTAATGAGAAATTTAATTACGGCACCTTCATTTCGCCTTTCCTTTTCTTCTCTCGTTTTTTTTCTTTTCGAAATGCTACATCGCTGTCCTTAATTCGCTTCATCTCAAATTATATCAGTGATATCGTAAATTTATATGAATAAAACCAAATAGAGTATAGACCAACCTAAAAATTAATCAACTTTCTGAATATCATCGACACAAACACAACATTACTGTATTAACAATATTTTACTGTATATTACACAATATTAACACACAATACAAGTTTACCGATGATAGATTTAAATTTCAAAGAAATCTTAATAGCAACTATACATTATTAAAGTCTATAATATTTATACTGCATTTTTATTAATGATATATCAATACAAATAAATTGTGCCGCCCGGGGTGGACCGCCCCCGTCTTGGTACGTCACTGATCAAATAATACACAATAAACTTCAAATAAGCCATATAATTTGCAAAACATATCTGGGAACGAGTAACCAAGAGATCCTCTAAGTATTTACTCGACTGGCAAGAAATAATAACCAATTCTACCTCAAATACCACCCAGTCACCTTAAAAGAAGGAAATGGTTAAGGACAGTAGGTTCCTAAATGCACAGTGTCTGAAAATTATCTGATTGGAACCGGAACACCTTTCACCAAAGATCTGTTCGGTCCGTGCCGCCAAACAGCAACATGCGACATGCGTGGATTAGAGCTAAAGCTCATTCTCTATATTGGCTCTATATCGCATGGCTCAGTGGTTAGAGCGTCGAGCTTACGATCGTGAGGTTGTGAGTTCGAATCCCGGACCGGGCTGCGTGTAGTGTTCTTGAGCAAGACACTTTATTTCACGTTGCTCCAGTTCACTCAGCTGTAGAAATGAGTTGCGACGTCACAGGTGCCAAGCTGTATCGGCCTTTGCCTTTCCCTTGGATAACACTGGTGGCGTGGAGAGGGTAGGCTGGTATGCACGGGCGACTGCTGGTCTTCCATAAACAACCTTGCCCAGACTTGTCCCTGGGAGGGTAACTTTCTAGGTGCAATCCCACGGTCAGTCATGACCGAAGGGGGTCTCAATATTGGTTAGTGTCGCATATCTCTTGTTGATACATGGATTTAAAACACCCATCTTTCAACAACAGACAAGAACTGTGCAACGCTAATTGGTTCTTATAACATTACCAATCTGGGATGTTAGTCATACCACTATTCGTCCACACATATCTGTGAGGATCAGAGTTAAATCTCATTATCTATTTTTCACTTGATAATGGCTTTATTTTTAAACCGAAATATTGAAATATAAGATAAAAGTGTAAACCTTTGTTTTTGTTTAGCTTTGTTTTACTCCTATTTTTCAAATTTGCATCGTTGTGGCAGTCTAAATCATTTTAAATTACATGCATCTAAACATCTACATACGTATACATATACACACACATATATGTTTTTATATGTGTGTATAGATATATATGTATATGTGTAAATATACGAGAGAGTGCTGAAAAGTTCATGGCTTTGGGTAAAAAAAAGTACAGCAGGATCTGTTAATTGTGATTTTACTCAACATATTCCCCTCTCAGATTCACACACTTATTGCAGCGGTCCTTCAGTTTTTTCTAAATCCTGTAAAAGAACTCAGAAGATTGGGCCTCCAACCTAGCCTTTCACGACACCCTTAAAGCCAGTAACTTTTTCCAGTACACCCTCGTATATATATTCAAAATGTGACCGCGTGTGTACCGTTGGCGATTTTTTTTCCTCCGTCTTCCCTTCTTTGGATCTTTCCGTTTCCTATGTTTTTCACGAAGAGCTCCGCTCGAAACGTTAAACCCTCCTTCTTTCCTTCTTTCCTGGGCGTCCAATAATACTATACTTGTTCCACGTCCTCGTGTTGTTGTGTTTTCTCTTGGTGTTTTCATGTTTGGATTAACTATATATATATATATATATAAAGTTAATCCAAACAAGAAAGCACAAAAAAAACAACAACGCGAGGACGTGGAACAAATATAGTATTATTGGACGCTCAGGAAAGAAGGAAAGAAAGAGGGTTTAACGTTTCAAGCGGAGCTCTTCGTCGGAAACATAGGAGAAGGAAAGATCCAGAGAAGGGAAGACAGAGGGAAAAAATCGCCAACGGTACACACGAGGTCACATTTATATATATTATATATATATAATAATATATATATATATATATATATATATATATATATATATATATATATATGAGAGAGAGAGAGAGAACTTAGGTTTGTGGGACGTGCTGCACGTAGCTCTACATTTACCTGATTACGTTTTGTGAAATTTCGGTTACCCGATTGACTGCCATGTCATTTTATTCTTTTCGAACTTCAATGAACGCATTACATTTTGTTGAGAAACAAAAATTAGATACTCTGAATATTCTTCAGTGACGTTCATTTCTGTGGAGTCATTGATACAACCAATAATTGCATTAAGCTCATTTGGAAATTTTCCTTATGTAATTTAAACAAGGAAAAGTCTTTCTTTTCATAAACAGTTTGGATCATAAATGATTATTCAAACGGAAATAATTGACTTTTGATAATCAATTACACTTATTGTCAATTAAGTATCGTCACTGTGTGCTTGTGTGTTTATTATGTGTGTGTACATATACATACATACATACATACATACATACATACATACATACATACATACATACATATATACATACATACATATATATGTACTATGTATACACACACAATAAACACTCACACATATATGTGTGTAATATATATATATATATGTGTGTGTGTGTGTATCTATGTATGCATGTATGTATGTATGCGTATGTGTATATATATATATACATACATATATATATATATATATAACAAATTAAGAGGGAGGCTTATTAGCAATTTGAACCTACATATCTATATGTATATATATGTATACATACACACACATTACTCACAAGCACGCACATTCACCCTCGTACACATCCCCATGCGCACGCACACATACACACACAGTACACATAGAAGCTGAATGCATGCATATGTATATACATACTCACGTATGCACGCGTGCATGCACAGACATGCGCTTGCATACACACATGCATACATAAATGTATGCATACCTGCATAGGTACAGCCATACATGCATACACACACACACACACAAACATACACATTTATGTGTGTGTTTGCGTTCTCTGGTGTTAACTGTGGTGTCGAATTGTGTCCCTTGACGTCAAAAAACGTGACTTAGCTATTCAATATATGGAAATCGATAAAATAATGGACTGAAATAAACACTACAACGATATGATCGATTAAACTCTTGAAAACGGTGCTTAGCATGGCCAAATCTCTGACAGAAACCAGTAAAAGGTTGTGTGGTTGTGTGTGTGTATAGATGTGTGTGTGTATGTGTGTGTATAGATGTGCGTGTGTGTATAGATGTGTGTGTGTATAGATGTGTGTGTATAGATGTGTGTGTATAGATGTGTGTGTATAGATGTGTGTGTATAGATGTGTGTGTATAGATGTGTGTGTGTATAGATGTGTGTATAGATGTGTGTGTGTGTATAGATGTGTATGTGTATAGATGTGTGTGTATAGATGTGTGTGTATAGATGTATGTGTATAGATGTGTGTGTGTATAAATGTGTGTGTGTATAGATGTGTGTGTGTGTATAGATGTGTGTGTGTATAGATGTGTGTGTGTATAGATGTGTGTATAGATGTGTGTGTGTATAGATGTGTGTATGTATAGATGTGTGTGTACAGATGTGTGTGTATAGATGTGTGTGTATATAGATGTGTGTATATATAGATGTGTGTGTGTATAGATGTGTGTTTGTATAGATGTGTGTGCGTATAGATGTGTGTGTGTATAGATGTATGTATGTATAGATATGTGTGTATAGATGTGTGTGTGTATAGATGTGTATGTGTATAGATGTGTGTGTGTGTGTATAGATGTGTGTGTGTGTATTTGTCTATGTATATCCGCCTCTCACTCCCCCTCTTTCTATATATATATAGAGAGAGAGGGGGGGAGTGACGCACATATACGTACACCCATACCTGCACATATGAGCACACACACACACACACATACACACACATACTTCTTCTCCGCAACCTGTGCTTCAACACATCTCCTCAGTGATTATCTTCCATATATCAATGTTGTTGCTGAAGTTGTTGTTGTTGCTACTGCTGCTGCTGTTGTAGCTGTCGTTGCTATAGTGTCGTTGTTATTATGGCGAGATTTCTTACATTTTGCTGCTACTGCAGATGCAGCTGCTGTAGCTAACGACGTTATTGTTTAGTCACATGTCTGCTCTGATTGAGTAGATCGAAATCCTTCCAAGCGTGACCGTCCTGCCATTTCTGTTTTTTTTTTTTGCCTCGGTACAGTGCATCAAACAGTGATTTATCCACTGAGCCCTTATTTTTCAAGACAATGTCCAGGGATGACATAAGGGAGATTTTTTTAGTGACCACATAGGGACTTCTTTGTTACATCGAACAGTGACATAAGGAAGATTCTTTAGCTGTGGTTTCTAGTGACCACATAGGGACTTCTTTGTTACATCGAACAGTGGTTCGCAATGTTGATGTAGTTCTTTACTTTTTTGTCTTTTACTTGTTTCAGTTATTAGACTGCGGCCATGCTGGGACACCGCCACGGAGGGTTTTAGTCGAACAACTCGAACCGCTAAGTTATGGGGACGTAAACAAACCAACACCGGTTTCAAGCGATGGTGCACAAATGCAAACACAAGGGGCACCTACAACACACATACATATACGTAATATATATATATATAATTATATATATATATTATATATATATATATATATTATATATATATATATATATGTTTTTTCTGAGTACCTCATTTCTTCTAATTATATATATATATATATATATATATATATATATATATATATATATTATATATTATATATTTACGACGGGCTTCTTCAGATTCTGTCAACCAAATCCACTCACAAATTAAGTCGGCCCGGGCCTATAGCTAAAGACACTTGTCCAAGGTGTCACGCAGCGAGACTGAAACCGGAGCCATCAAGTTGGGAAACAAGCTTCTTACCACACAACACATAGTGTTGTTGTTATAGCTAATAACGTTTTTGATGTAAGAAAATGTTGCTATCACCAACGTTATTGTTGTTGCTAACTTTGTTGCTAACTTTGTTGCTAACAGTGTTTGTCATAGCAATGTCGTTGTAGCCAACAGTATTGTCGTAGTTAACAGCGTTGGTGTTGTAGCTTAATGTCGTTGTAATTACCAGTGTTGTAGCTATTGTTATCGTAGCTATCGGTGTAGTTGTTACTGAAGCTACTGATGTTGTTCTTGTAACTAGCGACATTGCATAACACTGTTAGTATTGTAGCTGTGTTCTTGTTATTATGGTAGGTGACACTGTTCTTGTAGGTAGTAACATTTTTGTTGTAGCTAACAATGATGTAACAAACAACCTTTTTTTTTCTTCTTACAGTTGCTAAAGCGTTGCTATTGCAGCTGACGATATTGTTGTAGCTAACAAAGTTATTTTGTAGCGAAAGTGCGACTATTGTAGCTGACAGTGTTGTTATGGCAGCTAACTCTGCACTACTTGTAGCTAATAGTGTTTTATTGCTGCTTCTAATAGTGTTGCTAAGGTAACTCTGTTCTTGTGGCTAACAGCGTTGTTATTGTAGCTAATAGTGTTGTTATGGTAGTTAACACTGTTATAGACGTGGTTTGTGATATTTCTGCTGTAGTTAGCAGTAACACTATTAACTACAAGTAAAAGCTGTCAACTACAACTATAACAGTGTGGATTCCTTGTTGTAACTAACAATGTTTTTATTGTAGCCAACAGTGTTGTTAGTGTAAGTTAACTGTGTATGACTGTAACTAAAGCCCTGTTGTTGTAGCTAACAGTGTTGAAGTTGTAGCTAACTTTATTCTTATAGCTAACGATATCTCTGTTATAATTAACAAATACTGTTGTTGCTAACATTATTATTGTAGTTAAGTGTTGTTGAAGCGTAACAGTTTCGTTTTTATCATTGAATAGTTATGTTGTTCTTTGCTAACACTGTTACGGTTAGTGATGTTGTTCTTATAGCTAGCATTGTTGTTATCTAATAATTATTAGATAATAGAAGACTACGTTATCTAATGTGTCTTTCCTTATTTAAGACGGTGCGGTGTGATTTTAGGAAGATTTCGCTGGCCTGTTATTGTATTCAATGTTTTTATACCTGGTGCTGCTGTTATTACTAATAGCCAGTGTTGGTCTATCCTGTGTTTTTCTTATTGTATCTAATGTAGTTATTTTCGCAAGTATTATTGTGTTTATTGTATCTGGTGTCGCATCAACTCTTTTACTTGTTTCAGTCATTTAACTGCGGCCATGCTGGAACACCGCCTTTAGTCGACCAAATCGACCCCAGGACTTATTCTTTGTAAGCCTAGTACTTATTCTATCGTTCTCTTTTGCCGAGCCGCTAAGTTACGGGGATGTAAACACACCAGCATCGGTTGTCAAGCGATGTGGGGCGGGGACAAACACAGACACACAAACACACATCACACACATACATATATACGACGGGCTTCTTTCAGTTTCCGTCTACCAAATCCACTCACAAGGCTTTGGTCGGCCCGAGGCTATAGTAGAAGACACTTGCCCAAGGTGCCACGCAGTGGGACTGAACCTGGAACCATGTGGTTGGTAAGCAAGCTATTAACCACACAGCCACTCCTGCGCCTATCTAATGATTTTCGTTGTTGTTACGGCTAATTTTGTTGTTGTTGCTGTTGTTTTAGCTAGCGTTGTAACTAATGATTTTCTTGCAGCGATGGTTGCAGTTAAATTTCTTGTTGTTGTTGTTGTTATGGTTATTCTAGTTAGCATTGTTGTTGCTGTTTGCTTTATTACATGTAAACTTTCATCTTCGTCGTCGATGTTGTCATTGTTGTTCTTGCTGTCGTTGTTGTTCTTACCGTTGTTGCTGTTCCTGTTGTTGTTATTGTCGCGGTTGTCATTGTTGTCGCTGGTTTTGTTGTTGTTGTTGTTCTTCTTCTTCTTCTCTTGTGGTGAAAGAGTACAGTGGAGTTCACACCCCCACCCCACCCCTGCCGGAGCCTCGTGGAGCTTAGTTAGGTATTGTTGCTCAATAAACACTCACAATGCCCGGTCTGGGAATCGAAACCGCGTTCTTACGACCGCGAGTCCGCTGCCCTAACCACTGGGCCATTGCGCCTCTACTCTTGCTGTCGTTGTTGTTCTTATCGTTGCTGTTGCTCTTGTTGTTGTTATTGTCGCGGATGTCATTGTTATCGTCGCTGGTTTTGTTGTCGTTGTTGTTGTCGCTGTTGTTGTTGTATTTGGTCTTGTACTTAGGTGTAGCTAGTGTTGCTGTTTTTGAATCTAGCGATGTTGTAGCTAGACTAACTAGTATAGATCTCTTTATTCTCTTTTACTCTTTTGCTTGTTTCAATCATTTGACTGCGGCCATGCTGGAGCACCGCCTTTAGTCGACCAAATCGATCCCAGGACTAGTATTTATTCTATCAGTCTCTTTTGCCAAAGCGCTAAGTTACGGTGACGTAAACATACCAGCATCAGTTGTCAAGCGATGTTGAGGAGGCAAGCACAGACACACACACATACACACACACACACACACATACATATATACGACGGGCTTCTTTCAGTTTCCGTCTACCAAATCCACTCACCAAGGCTTTGGTTGGCCCGAGGCTATAGTAGAAGACACTTACCCAAGGTGCCACGTAGTGGGACTGAACCCGGAACCATATGGTTGGTAAGCAAGCTACTTACCACACAGCCACTCCTGCGCCTAGCTGTTGTTTTTGTTGATGTTATTGTATTCAGTGTTGTTGTTGTTATTGCAGCTAATCTTATTTTTACTGTTTAGCGTTGCATTTATTGTTGCCATTACTGTTGCTTGTAATGTCGTTGTTGCTGTAGTTATTATGGTCTTGTTCTTATAACCACTATGGTTGCTGTTGCTGTTTAACCCCAGGTCAGCACTGATTGAAGCTGACTTAAAAATAAAAGTTGTTCCAATCGTGACCATCCCAACTTTTGTTTCTCGGGGACAAGTGTCCATAGAATGCTTTTTTTTTATTATGACAGTGAAAATTTGTAGTTGTTATTTCTAGCAGTTCGAGTGACCATGGTAGTCGGTGTGTGTGTATGTGTGTGTGTGTCTGTGCCAGAGAAAGATATATATATATATATATATATATATATATATACATTAATAAATCCACACTCGCATACACCACACACACACACACACACACCACACACACACACACACACACACACACACCACACACACACACACACACACACACGACCCCCATTCCACCTCACACATGCCCCACCCCTCACACAAACATCCAAGTCTCTGATAACACACCGGAGAATCAATTTTTACTCTGAGAAACGAACACCTTCGCCATCACCACTACCATCCGCAACATCGACGCCATCACCACCACCACCACTATCACCATCATCATCACCGCCACCAATACCATCACCTCTATCAACATCACTATCATCACCAACGCCATCACCACCACCATCACTACCACCAGCACCATCACCACTGCCGTCACCTTCACTATCACCACCACTATCATCAATCCACCACTCTTACTACCACCAACACCATCACAACCTACAACAGCAACAACGACTACTACCATCACCACCAACACTACAAACACTAATAGCTAAGTGGTCTATATCTCACAGAGGTACCTACTTACAGCCTGGTGAACCGTGCCTCACTTGCACCTAGGTGGGTTCTTTATACATAAATACGACGAGCTTCTTTCAGTTTCCGTCTACCAAATCCACTCACAAGGCTTTGGTCGGCCCAAGGCTATAGTAGAAGACACTTGCCCAAGGTGCCACGCAGTGGGACTGAACCCGGAACCATGTGATTGGTAAGCAAGCTACTTACCACACAGCCACTCCTGTAAACTGTACTGCACAGTGGCACCTATTTACAGCTAGATAGACTGTATCTCAAAGAGGTGCCGACTTATCGCTAGGTAGACTGCACCAGTGGTACCTACCTACAACTTGATGGACTGAACCTTAAAGTGGTACCTGCTTACATCTATGTGGACTGTACCTAACAGTGGTACGTACTTACAGCTAGATAGACTACGTCTCAAAGAGGTACCACCTACTTACAGCTAGGTAGATTGCAGCACACAGTGGTACCTACTTGCAGTCAGATGAACCATACCTGACAGTGGGACCCATATGCAATAAGTTGAAGTCATCTCCACGTAGTGGCTACTTCCAGTTATGTGAACTGCACCCTATATGGTACTTACTTACAACTTGGTAGGTTGTACTCCAAATTACTACTTACAATAAGGTGAAATGATCTCCTTGTGATACTTACTAACAGCCAGGTGGACTCTACCAAACAGTAATACTATTAAAGATAGATACTGTACCACAAGCGTACCTACTTGCAATTTGGTGGGCTGTACTTAGTACTACCTACTTATACCTAGATGAACTGAACGTCATAGTGGTACCTACATACTAGATGGACTGTACTTCATAATAGTAATTAATTACAGCAAGGTGGATTATAGTTCTCAGCAGTACCTCCTTGGACTGTACCTCATTAAATGTAGATATCCCGCTATGGGTCACTACGGTATATACAGCTTCAAGGACTGTACTTCACTGTGCTACCTACTTACCTTTGAGCGGACTCAGCTACTGAGAGCGAGTCTCTTGACCACTGACTCAACTCAGCATTGACAAACAGGACTTGAAGCATAGTCCTCTGACCAAGCAGCTCTGTAAGCTATCGTCTCTTCCATAATACTCTCTGCAAACCAACTGTAAGATCAGTTTAAGAAGAGCTGGAGGTTGGGTATCAAGTGACTCAAGCAGTTGTCATCTTCTACTTAAAACAATTTTGCTCCAGCTTGGCTGTCTTGCAAAAGAGAACTGCCTTACTGAGCAGCAACAAAACCAGAAGCAGCAGCAACAACAACACTGGTCGTCATCGCCGTCGTCGTCACCGCCACCACACCATCATCATCGTTTCATCATCGTTGTTGTCATCAACGTTATTGTCAGTATCATGTCTGAAGCACTTGTTTGTAAATATAGTCCTAGATAGGCGTGTCCAAATCAAAATGATAAGATTGTAACAATTGGGAGGTCTTTGATCCTAGATTTGCTTGATCAGAGCTAAACTAAACTGAGATTAAACAACGAAACAACAACAGCAATAACCACAAACATCATTATCACCTCACTATGAAAACATAACGTACTTGAACCAACAATGGAGCCTCTTAACAAATATAGCAGCCAAATCTCCCTCGAATCACATCCTACCTTTTTAAAGTGACACGTTAAATAGGTGTCTCTTAAAAAAAGATGGGCGGGTTGAAATATCTTTCATTATAGTTCTGTTAAGTTTTGGCCAGCTTTGATGAAACAACAACAGGAAATACCCCAAGAGAAAGACAGATGTCCATATTGAGAAAATAATGACCAACCAACTGATTTGTTTGGAGAGATGTTGTTATGACATTCGCCTGTTTATAAAGTGAGATCTGGGCAACACAGCAGCAGCAACAGTGGAGGCGCAATGGCCCAATAGTTAGGGCAGCGGACTAGCGGTCGGAGGATCGCGGTTTCGAGTCCCAGACCGGGCGTTGTGAGTGTTTATTGAGCGAAAACACCTAAAGCTCCACGATGCTCCGGCAGGGGGTGGTGGCGACCCCTGTTGTACTCTTTCGCTCCAACTTTCTCTCACTCTTTCTTCCTGATTCTTGTCCCCGACTTCCTACGCAACCGCTGAGCCTGAATGCGCATTCACCCATCCGTCGATGCTCTCGGTATCGGGGGTTGACCTGCTTTCTTTTCTGAGAGTCTTACGAATAGCAAAGGACCACGTTTCGGACTTCTCCCATCTTGCGAGCTCTGGGACGAAGACCGTTCGCGCAACAGCAACAACAGCAGCAACATCAGTGGCAGCTTTTGCAATATAAAAGAAATACTATCGTCAGCAGACTAACACCACTCACATTATCATTTCTCTCCTATCATCACCACTACTCAGGGCCGGATTAAGACCCATAGAGGCCCTAAGCACTTAAAAGGTTTTGGTGCCCTCAAGTATATGTAAATGATTCAAAACGTAAACAAAAATAATTCAAAATGTAAACAATAAGAAACTATAAAATAAATTTTTATTTTTCAAAATGAAACAAAATTCGCTGTAAGATGCAAAATAATGCTTATTTTTGTATACTTCCACTTTATTTATATTTGAAAAGTTTCCTCCTCGTTTTTTTTTTTTCTTGCAAAGTGTTCGATGATATCGTTAAAATCAATTTTACGATACTTCTATACTTAGTAAAAGGGTAAAGACCCCCTTCGGTCATGAATGACCATGGGATTGCACCTAGAAAGTTACCCTCCTAGACACAAGTCCGGGCAAGGTTGTTTTATGGAAGACCAGCAGTCGCCCATGCATACCGGCCTCCCCTCTCCACGCCACCAGTGTTATCCAAGGGAAAGACAAAGGTCGATACAGCTTGGAACCAGTGACGTCGCAACTCATTTCTACAGCTGAGTGAACTGGAGCAACGTGAAATAAAGTGTTTTGCTCAAGAACGGGATTCGAGCTCACAACCTAACGATCGTAAGCTCGACGCTCTAACCACTGAGCCATGCGCCTTCACTTAGTAGCCTATACTTAGTAGCGATAAGCTATTACGAATATTATTTTAGCAAGTTTAAAGTGATTTCTTTTGTGCCGTAAACCATTTTCATTTCTGTGGTGCCCCTGTCCCTTGATGCCCTAAGCACGTGCTTATTTTGTTTAATGGGTTAATCCAGTGCTGCCACAAAGTCCATCAATACCATTATCATCATCACCAACTTCATCGTCATTACCACCGCTATCTTCATCACAATGACTATCAACACCAACATTATCGTACCATTACTATCACACCGATATTATCATCATCACCACCACTACTATCTCCATTATCATCCCAACATTATCGTTACCAAAGCTATCACACCAACACTATCATCATCACAATCACTATCATCGCCAACATTATCGTTACTAACGCTATCACGCCAATTCTATCATCATCACCACTATTTTCATTGTCAACATTATTATCACAATCACTATCATCACTAACGCTATCACTATCAACACTATCACTTCAACACTATTACCAACACCACTATCATCAACATCACAATCACCGTGTCCACCACTATCTTCATCAACAGCGCTATTGCCGTTTCCATTATTATAACCATCACTATCGCTATCATAACCAGTATCATCATTACCAACGTTATCACTTCAAAACTATGATTAACGCCACTATAATTACCACTACGACTATTATCGTTAGCACCACATTATTTGTCCACCAACATTATCATCACAACAACTATTGGCACCACCGCCACCACCACCACCACCACCACCACCAACGCCGCTGCCGTCAATTCTGCAACTACCTCCAATGCTACAGACACACAAAGTACACATAACCTTCAAAACTTGCAACACTGCGGTAAGAAACAGCTGCAGTATCAACAACAACATTGACAACAATAACAACAGCCACAACATTGACGACAAAAACAGCCATCAAAGAGCGGCGTCTCAAAATAACATCACAGCTTCCTTCTTTCGCTTTGTTGTTGTTATTTAACACCGGGACGCGTAATGACTGACCATTGTCACTTTTTAAATAGCTGCGACTACATTGTCTTAGTGTGTGTCCAGATTTATTTTAAGAGAGTAGCTTGCGTGATCTGGGGAGGAGAACTTTGACTACTGTTTCTAGCAAGTTCAGCGATCGTGTAAAGGTATCCTCGTTGATTCAGTGCAATAGAGAAGACGATGGTGATGGTGATGGTTATGTTTGTGACAATGTAGGTGGCATCAATGAGTGTTAGTTGTTGTGACGACGGCGGCGGTGGCGGCGGTGGTGGCGGCGGTGGTGGTGGTTGTACTGGTAGTGTTGTTTGTTTTTGTTGTTGTTGTTGCTGTTGCGGTGGTGGCGAAAGTGGTAATGTTACGGTGATGATACGGTCGTTTTTGTTTAAACTCGTCAACCCTGATCGAGCAGAGCTATGAGTCAAAGACTTTCGGACCTTAACCATCCCGTCTTTCTTGTTTGTTTGTTTCTTTCTTTATTTCTTCACATCTTTCGTATGTCCAGAACCACATTTTTTAAAGACGATACAATGTGAACTGAGAAAGATTTGGCTGCCATTTCTGGGAGGTCAAGTGACCAAGTAGAAGTTTCTCCTTAATCGTGAAGTTTAGGCCGGCTCTTGTGGTGGCGATGGTGGAGGTGGTGGCAGTGGTGTTGGTGATGGCAGTAACGGTGGTAGTGGTGGTGGTGGTGGTGGTGGTGGTGGTGGTGGTGGTAATGGTAGAGTAGGAGGAGATGAAGAGGGTGATGGTTGGCAGTGAACGGTTATACTGAGATGATGATGGTGGTGTTGGAAATGAAGATGATACAAATGTTGTTGTTGTTGTTGTTGTGGTGGTGGTGTTTGGTGGTGGTCGAGGTGGTGATGACTGAAGGAGATTAGTCAATGGAAGAGTGGACAGTTGCCCGTACCCAGGTGATACTGATGTGATGAGGAGTTCAGTTTGATACCTATGGACCTGAGTAGGGATGATGTCCTAGAGCATCAAAACTTCTAGGGAAGCAATGTTGAGCAAGTTATTCAATACTGCATAAGAGTGAATGAAGGGTTGCACAATTTGCTGCAGCTATACCTGACTAGGAAGCTTTTGTCATCACAACCCGCATGAGGTGAAGGAAGAAAGAGAAGCAGGTTTTTCAGATGTGCAGGAATGGAGGGCAGATGTGCAAGATGAGTGCTGTGCACTCGATAATGGTTTTCTTTGATTTTTTCTCTTATTTCTGTCACTGGACTGTGGCCATGCTGGGGCTCCATCTTAGAGTGTTCAGTCAATCATATCAACCCCAGTGCTTATATTTTTAGGCCTGATACATATTCTCGTGGTCTCTTTTGCCAAAATGCTAGGTTATGGAAACATAAACACACCAACACTGGTTGTCAAGCAGTGGTGGGGGACAAACACTCACACATACACACACACGCACGCACACACATTTTTTCTCTCCTTGTTTTTTCTGTGTCCCTTTCTGTAGAAGAGCGTAGGCTCGAAACGTAAAAGACTTTTTCTTTTCCTGAGCGTTTTATTAATACATCTGTTTGTTTTGTACACCACCTGTCTTCGTCTTTTGTTTTTTCGTAAACTCTCCCTTTATATATATATATATATATATATATATATATATATATATATATATTATATATATATATATATATATATATACGACAGGCTTCTTTCGGTTTCCAGCTACCAGATCCACTCACAGGGCTCTGGTTGCCCCAAGGCTATAGTAGAAAGCACTTGCTCAAGGTGTCATGCAGTGGGACTGAACTCAGAACCATGTAGTCAGGAAACAAACTACTTACTACACAGCCATGCTTGCACCTATCCATACCTAGTACGAATTCTGCCAGTTCTGTTTTTGCCAAACTGCAATGGGCTTCCACATAGTTTTAATCTACCCAATTCACTTACAAGATATTGATTGACCTGGAGTGATAGGAGAAGATATTTGCTCAAGATGCCTCTGCTCATTGGGATTGAACCTGTTACCATGTAGTTGCAAAACAAACTTGTCCAAGGTACCATACAGTGAGACTGAACCTGAGACTGAATGGTTGGGAAGCACACTTCTTACCATACAGCCACGCCTGTGCCTATAATTTGGTTATAATTTATTTTCAACCCTAATACAACACAAAGTCAAAAACCTAGATTAAATGAGGTTGAAATCTAGGCTGCTGATGTTACAATATCAGCTGTCATTTATAGGCTACTTGCAGCTAAGCCCGGTTTCACCCGGTCTGTTTGCATGATGTGGCTGTGATCGTTTTCGGTTAGGCATAATCTATAACAGCGTTTCTCAACCTTATCATTTCGGGTCCCCTGTTTCGATTGATGCCTCCAAGTGTATGAAAATTTCCTGACCTCGCCACCTTGTCAGAAAACAGCTTCAGGAGTTGTGAAGTACGAACTTGTACGTAGTCTGTTTCTGAGAACTATTCTATTGGACCTCTGTCTAATCATTAAAACATTGGGCGATCTTTCGATATGGGAACACATGACTTATAAACCACGTGTGTTTATTTACATTTTTGAAGATGATCGTCGGTTTCCGTAAAACTTTAAAAAAATTTTTAATATGGGGTTGTGGGGAACGGGGATCTTTTGAAGTTGGTGTGAAAGCGAAAGAGACAGGGAGGGCGCGATTGTATGAGTGTTTTTTTAACTTGGCGTGAAGCAGAAGAATTGATGTGCGTGCGTGTGTGTGTGTGATAGAGAGAGAGAGAGAGTGTGTGTGTGTGTGTGTGTGTGTATGTGAGAGACAGTGTGTGTGTGTGAGAGAGTGTGACTCAGTGTGTGTGTGTTTGATGGGGTGTGCGAGACAGAATGTGTGGTATGTATGTGAATTGCTTTTGTGAGTGTGCGTGAAGAGACAGAGAGAGTAATGTTGCTGGTGTGTGTGTGTGTTTGAGAGAGAGAGAGATAACTGAAATTTTTCATCCACTTTTTGTAGTGAGTGAATGTGTGAGTGATTGACAGAGAAAAAGTGAGAGAGAGGTTACGTATGTATGTATAAATGGCTTCAGTGACACACACATGCATGCATACACGCAGGTTGTTATGCATGTATGTATGTATGTATGTATGTATGTATGTATGTATGTATGTATGTATGTATGTATGTATGTATGTATGTATGTATGTATGTGTGTATGTATGTGCGTATGTATCTATGAATGGCCAAGAGAGAGTTAACTGAAATTTTTTATTCACTTTCTGTAGTGAGTGAATTTGTGAGTGACTGACAGAGAAAAGGAGAAAGAGGTTATGTATGTATGTATGTATGTATGTATGTATGTATGTATGTATGTATGTATGTATGTATGTATGAATGAATGGCTTTGGCTGACTGTCATCCTGTACTCACCTTGTTGCTAGCGAAATGGTATATAAGGCGGCGAGCTGGCAGAAACGTTAGCACGCCGGGCGAAATGCGTAGCCGTACCTCATCTGCTGTTACGTTCTGAGTTCAAATTCCGCTGAGGTCGACTTTACCTTTCATCCTTTCGGGGTCGATAAATTAAGTACCAGTTACACACTGGGGTCGATGTAATCGACTTAATCCGTTTGTCCCCTCTGTGTTTAGCTCATTGTGGGTAGTAAAGAAATAGGTATATGCCGACTGTGTGAGCAACTGGTTGTTTTAATGGTGGAACAAACAGGGGAATTCTATTAGAAAAAGTTTTAATCGATTTTCTCTGTAACTATGGGGTCTAGGAAAAAAATACAAACTGCATTCCAATCTATGCACCCGTCTTCACATGTGTACCATTTTCCACTTGAATCCACCGAGACATTTGGCTGTGAACCTCAAGACAAGAAAGAATACAACGATTGCCCATGTCCAATTTATATTATAGACTAGCTATTTTGACCCGTGCTTCGCTCGGGTTTTCGTGGTGATGTTGTTTTGTGCGTGTTGTCTCCTTTTCCCTTTCTTCTTTTGTTCGTCTTCTTTGCCTTTCCCATATTCCTCACCATGGCAACCAAATGGTAGCCCCTCATACCATTGCCCACCCCATTTTACTCCCCAGTGTAAATTTTGGTGCCAATCCGACCCCATCTACCGCCCCTTAAACTTTTCCCATCCCAAAATGAGACAAATAACCAAGAAATCAAACAGCTTTTTCGCATTTCAGCTTTATAGATATTGATTAGAAATTTACTTTATTTATGCATGACAATTCATAATCATTTGATATAAGCAATCTGTAAATAACTTGTAGTTTATTTCTTTAGTTTTTTAGTCATGGCCAAATGATTAAGTAGTTTCCTATGCAATGACATGATCTTGGGTTCAATTCTGTAGCATGGTATCTTTTACCACAACATCAGGTTGGCCTAAGCTTTGTGAGTGAAAATAGATTGGCAGTAGCCTGTCTATCCAGTTTGAATCACTTGTATAGAAGTTCATCAAGTAGATTCAGAGGTACAGCATTATCACATACAGCATCAAGCTAATTCTGTCTGATGGTTACATTAACTTTTGATACCAATCCACCTGAAATTGCCCCTGGGTTTTGTGATACAAACGTCCTGTTTTAACCCTTTAGCATTCAGATTACTTTGTCAAATGTAATGTTTATTTATACACATTAATCATCATCATCATCATCATCATTATCATCATCCTCACTTAATTTCTGGTTTCCATGGTGGCAATTAATCATACATTATCACATAGCTTCAAGATTTCAAAGATGTGATTGCTTAGAATGGCATTGTTGGGTAGGTGTAAGAGGCCAGATTTTGACAGTTTGAACATAAAACAAGGAGAATATTTGGGCCAGATGTGGCCAGTTTAAAAGCTAAAGAGTTAAAATGATCTTAATTAAAACCTTCTTGCAAAATTTCATGTTAATTCAGGTTCCAAATACCAGCTTAATAATAATAAAATTATTTCAATAAATTCTTTATTATTTTCAAAATTAATGGAAAGAAAAACAGTAGTTCAACAAAAATATGATAACAAAGGGTTAAAGGTATCTTTGGAATACTCAGCCACTTAATTGTTAATTTAATTAGCAAGTAATTCACTTGATTGAACAACTGATTCCTCATAATCAAACAGAGATTCAGTCAATATTTACACCTGAGTTGTTGGCTCAGCACAGCATCTCCCTTTATTACAGCAGCAACCAATTGAATGATGACTACTATTATCTTCAATTATTGTACTTAATTATTTTTATTCATTTTATAATGTCTAACATTGGCATCATTTTGGCGAGTTGGCAGAATCATTAGCATGCTAGGCAGGTATGTGTCCATCTTTATGTTCTGAGTTCAAATTCAACTTTGTCTTTCACCCTTTCAAGATCAATGAAATAAGTACCTGTTGAGCCCTAGAGTTGATATAATCAACTTAACTAGTCCTAGGTAAGAGTATAAAAACAGCATCCGTCTGCCAAGCCATGTTGAGCCAGTGTGGCAGAGTAGGCTCATCAAACCAGTATGATCTCAAACTCAAATTCCCAGCCTCCACATCAGACCGTGGTTGGTGAAGAGAACATGATGAGGCCTTCGTCTTGCAGTGGACTGAACATAGGCAATCCAGTCCATTCCTCTCAGTACCACTTATACTCCTCCCCAATGTTCCACCATCTATTTCTCTCTCTCTCTCTCTCTCTCTCTCTCTCTCTCTCTCTCTCTCTCTCTCTCTCTCTCTCTCTCTCTCTCTCTCTCTCTCTCTCTTTCTCTTTAACTCTATCTCTCCTTCTCCTTTCTTTTCTTACTGGGGTAGCTAAGTATCTCTATCCCTCTATTATACTTTAACCTTTGAACTGCTTCAAAGCCACCTCCTTTGGTTCAACTCCCTCTCCCAGCTGAGAGGGTTACCAAGTAACTCACAAGTTACTTGGTGGCCCTGCTGCTACGTAAAAAGCACCATGTACACTCTGCAAAGTGGTTGGCATTAGGAAGAGCTTCCCGACTTAACTACTCCTGGGTAAGAGTATAAAAACAGCATCGCTCTCCCAAGCCATGTTGAGCCAGTGTGGCAGAGTAGGCTCATCAAACCAGTATGATCTCAAACTCAAATTCACAGCCTCCACATCAGACTGTGGTTGGTGGAGAGAACATGATGAGGCCTTTGTCTTGCTAGGCAAACTGGACCTCTCCAGTTTGTCTAGCTCCAGTCAATTCTCACATGGGTTGGACAGTTTGACAGGAACTGATGGGCCAGAGGACTGCACCAAGCTCTACTGTCTGCTTTGACATGTTTCTATAGCTGGGTGTCCTTCCTAACACCAACCATTTTACAGAGTGTACCAGGTGCTTTTTATGTGGCACACACAAATACATAAACACACACACACACACACACGCGCGCACACACACACACACACACACACACACACACACATGCACATGCACACATGAACACATATACTAACATACTTTGATTCTCTCTATATATATATATGGATGCAAGACCTGGACACTAAAGAAAGCTGACCAGAAGAGAATTAATGCATTCGAGCTTTGGTGTTGGAGAAGACTTTTACGGATTCCATGGACAGCGAGGCTCACCAATGGAGAAGTTCTTAAGCAGATCAGGCCGAAAATGTTGCTAGAAGCTAGGATCACCAAGCATAGATTGGCATATTTCGGTCATATTATGCGGAGAAAATCCCTGGAAAAGGACATCATGCTCGGAATGGTCAGTGGCAAGAGAGGAAGAGGCTGACCAAGAACCCGCTGGCTTGACACCATCAAGAGTGATATCGGAATGGACATAGCCAGTCTGAAAGAAGCAGCCCAGGATAGAACTGACTGGAGGACACTGATCCAACGAGTAACCGAGAGTCGACTTCAACTGAGCGGATAGATAGATATGGAGGTGAAGTATATATTAAAAATATATACATTTTTTTTTTTAATCTTTTAGTCAGTAGGACAATCAGTGCCCATGATCTTTTGCAGGGACTCCAAAACAAAGGAAAGAGAAGAAGGAAAGGCCAGTGACATAGGCAATAGGGGAGCAAGGTGAGCAACCACTTCCACAGACAATTTTTAAAATTAGTGCCTTTCTGACAATTTTTTAAACTCTTTAATTGACCTGTGCAGTAAAAGTTGAATCTCTTTTTTTTTTTTTTTTTAGCTAATGCATGGCCTTTGAAGTACTTTCAGGAGTCATTGCTTTATTTGATCGACCTGTCATCTGTTGGTGGCTGCTGACATCTGAAGAACCAAAACAAACTCTGAAATCATAACCTCTCATCACAGGACAATCCTAAGAAGTTTTATCATTTCTATGGCACACCTATATCAATAGTTGAAAACTTTATGAGAATACAATTACATATTTTATAACTTATGAAATATTTTGCATAATATAAGAAAAATAAGTTAAAAATTGTTTGGTATGTGTCGTGGCACCTTTTTCTTTATGTGCATGCTCCTCCTAACTTTAGAACCTGGCTACACAACTGGGAAAGACAAGCTCAAACCTCAAACCTGGCCTGAATCCTTACAACAAAGCGGCCTCTGCTAAAGTCATCCAGTGTACCAAACAACAAAACTGGCAGTCATTAACACATGAGATAGAAATGCGTCACAGTATTTGTTCCAACTTTCTGCTTTCTGATTTCATAATCCTGTCAAGGTCGGCATTGCCTTTCATCCTTTTACGATCAATAAAAGCCATACCAAACCAGGGAGGAGCATTGGTGGAATTCAAAGAATATCAGAACAGATGACTATGGTGTTTGTTCTGGTTCATTGATTTCTGTGTTCAAATCCCAGTCACTTGGTTTAATGCCACCATATAGCATCAGTGAAACAAAAAAAGTATTTCTGATCTCCCAGTATGTTTACGTGTGCTTAAAGTATGTCCATATCAATAATAAATAGCATAAACAAAACATGGGTATTTGCTGTTATTTCATTGTTTATATATATCTGTGAGTTTATGTATATATATATATATATGCAGCCATACATGTATACACATACACACATGTATGCACACATACACATATATTTATATATGCACATATACATGCATAATACATATATTATATAATATATATAGACAGATAGATAGATAGACAGATAGACAGACAGACAGACAGACAGACAGACAGACAGACAGACAGACAGACAGACAGACAGATAGATAGATAGAAAGATAGCTGCATACATACATACACATATACATACCAACATAATACATACATATGCAGAAAATACATACATACATACATACATACATACATACATACATACATACATACATACATACATACATACATACATACATACATACTTATAAGCATGCATGCATACATTTTATTATTTTACCTGGTAGAAAGTTTTAAAATGAAACAAAACAATAAAATAATGAAAAAATGATAAAAATGATAAAAGTATATGTATAAAAATAATATTGGAGTATTATTTTTCTCTGTTCTACCAAACCTATATGAGAGTGTGAGTGTGTGTACTTGTGTGTGTGCATGTGCTTGTGTGTGTGAATGTGTGCACATGCATTGCTCAACAAGTGGTCACAATTGTTGATAAGATTGCCACCAATGAACATGAATTGGGCTCTGTAGAAGTAGACTTACCAATATACAAGAATTATTGAACTCACTTTCTGAAGACATAAATGATATTGATCTCATTAGTATTGATCAATAGCATGTATATGAAAAATCAAGACTCATGTACACAGACAAAAAATACACCAAGAAGAGAAGAAATCTTTAGCACTACAGAAGAAATAAAGCAGCAAATTATGGATCTAGACTCAAATCTTGAAAATAACATGCAAGTTCTTGTAGCAATTGACAAAGCAAAGAATTGCGAAGGGAAAGAGTTTGAAGACAATAGGAGGAAAGCAGATGAGTGTCCAGACTTCTTCAGATAAGTTTTTCTTGGAAAAGAATTAAATGTTCAAACAATAGATTTATGAATACATATTTGATATCTTGCACTTGTTAATGAGAAGTTAAAGTGAAAATATAGTTAAAAACACAGATTTCAAAAGAAAAAGATGTCTTGTAATATTTAATGAGTGCATTTAAATTTAATTGTGTCTATTTGTGGTGCACCTGAGCATTGTATACAATAATTTCATTA
>NC_043002.1:23828552-23838552 GCF_006345805.1 Octopus sinensis | reverse complement strand
ACTTTGTTTGGCAAACAACGAAAAAACAAATGGGAAACAAGACAAGCAACACAAAAAAACGACCCTTCATATATCATCATCATCATCATCATCATCGTTTAACGTCTGCTTTCCATGCTAGCATGGGTTGGACGGTTCAACTGGGGTCTGGGGAGCCCGAAGGCAGCACCAGGCCAGTCAGATCTGGCAGTGTTTCTACAGCTGGATGCCCTTCCTAACGCCAACCACTCCGAGAGTGTAGTGGGTGATTTTATGTGCCACCGACACAGGTGCCAGACGAGGCTGGCAGACGGCCACGCTCGGATGGTGTTTTTATGTGCCACCGACACATATATATGCATATATATATTATTTATATTATTATATGATTGAATGCCATGCATCCCTTTCCAATTAAGTTTTATCTTAATAATTCTGATGCAACACTTCCATTCTATTCTATTCTATTACTCTTTCATTTACTCTCTTCCTATCTCTAATTCTTTTTATCTCCCCTTCTCCCCTCTCGTTTTTTCTCTTTTATCCTTCTTCTCATTCTTTTCCTCTCCCCTTTGCTGTTCTCTATCTGTCACTCTCTCGCTCCCTCACTTTTCCTCCTTTGCTCTCTCATTGCTCTCACGTGACCATCGGTCATCTTTCTTTCTTTTCCTAACTTGTGTTTCTTTCCTTCTGATTCAGCTGGAGGGATTACATACATTCTTGTCTGTCTCCTGTCCAAGCTTACTCCTCTGCGTTCACCACCTCAACTCGGTTAGGCTTAGCAGCCCTTCCTGTTTGTTTTCACTGTCCCATGCCGGTGGCACATAAAAAGCACCATCCGTTCGTGGCCGTTTGCCAGCTCTGTCTGGCACCTGTGCGGGTGGCATGTAAAAAGCACCCACTACACTCACGGAGTGGTTGGCGTTAGGAAGGGCATCCAGCCGTAGAAACACTGCCAGATTTGACTGGGCCTGATGAAGCCTTCTGGCTTCACAGACCCCAGTAGAACCGTCCAACCCATGCTAGCATGGAAAGCAGACGCTAAACGATGATGATAATGATGATGATGATATTTTTATTACCAATTTTGACCCTCCACAAAATCCCAAATTTTATTTAACTTGCTTTGCAGGAGCAACTGTTTTATCGAAGGCGTATCTTGTTGTGAATTGCTCAAAATACGGATTTAAAAAACAGATTTACAACTAATGAAGTGTCATTCTTTGTGTTGTTTGTCTTGCTTTCCATTTGTTTCTTTCATTGTTTGCAAAAAATGTTCATATTCCATGTATTCATATTTCATATTTCGTAATTTATCTTTTCGTATTTTATGTTGCTTATGTTCTGTGCCCACATATGCATATGTATATACATATATATATGTATGTATGTACATATATGTATGTATATATGCATATATATGTTATTTATATCATTATATAATTAAATGCCACGCACCCCTTTCCAAGTAAGTTTTATTTATCTATATATATATATATATATATATATATATATATATATACATATATATATATACAGGGTGTGGTGAATATATTATCGTCTAAATTATGCAAAAATGAAAATAACACTGACATCTCATTTTAACAGATATATTTACCAGAATTACATAAAAATATCTTGAAATACTAAAGAGTAAATTTATTCATTAAAATTGCCATTGGCTTCAACTACTGCCTCCAGACAACTTTGAAAGGTTGAACAGGGGACCTATGCTTGCAGTCATGGTGGAGTATGCAGGTATGTAAGAATGTACTTCCTTTCATGTGGGCAAGGATTAAACACCTCACTCTTGTTATTCAGGTAAACATCCAGACATTAGGCACCTTTTAAAATGATATATGCATGCACATGTATGCATATATAATTATATAACTACACACACATACTTTAATACATACACATACACATGCATATTTAAATAGTTGTCTCAATACATCTTTTTATTTTGTCACAAATCTTTGACAAATTACAAAGGTGTATTGAAACAGCTGTACATTTGCAAGTAATTGCATTAATAAAATATATATGCAATCTACATACATAATGTATTGGGATTGGTATTTTGCTATGATCTCCACCGTATTTTATTACAAACCGCAGTGTGTGTGTGTGTGTGTGTGTGTGTGTGTGTGTGTGTGTGTGTGTGTGTGTGCGTGTGGTTGTATGTGTAAGGTCTCTGTTAGTCAATGTCAACAATGCATCTGCATATATATGTGCAAGCCTGGACAAGATTTTTTTTATAGAAGATCAGCAGCTGCCTGTGCATGCAAATCTCCCCTTTACATCATTGATGTTTATCCAAAGGAAAGGCCATTGATTTGGTTTGATACAGCTTAGTATTAGTTATCATTTTTGTCAAGACACAAAAAATCTAGGACAGCTTCAGGACAGATTCTGCAAGGTACCTAGTCTAACCCCTTAAATTGTACCACCAATCCATTACCCTGTATTGGTACTTTTTTTTTTTTTTGCTTACAAAAAGACAAAGTTGACTTCAGTAGGATTAGAACTTACAACACAGGGAGTTAGAACATATACCACATAGCATTCTTTCCAGCACTCACTCCTTACCTTTTCTGCCTTGCTTTTTACATCATGCTATTACTCCCTTTTTTCTTCCATCCAACCGTCCAGGCCCTTTTAATGTCCTCACTCTTTCTTCTTGGTCATCTGAGCAAATATATATGCTTTAGGTTATTTATCTTTTATCATTACTCTTATATCTTTTACTTGTTTTAGTCATTTAACTATGGTCATAACAGGACACCACCTTGAAAAGCTTCATCAAACAAATCAATTGGTACTTTTTCTATCAGTTCTCTTTTTGCAGAACCACTAAGTTCTTCATCATCATCCTTCAACCAGCCTATGGTTGGTCGGAACTCCATTGACAATCCTTTTCCACACTACACAGTACTGCATTGCTGTGTTCAGATCTGCTAAGTTACAGGAAAATTAACAAACCAATACTGGTTATCAAGTGATGGTGGGGGACAAATACAAACACAAAGATAGACACACACACATATATATATACATACATTTCAATTTACATCTTACCAAATCCACTCACAATACTTTAGTTGGCCTGGAGATATAGCAGAAAACACTTGCCTAAGGGCCATGCAGTGGGATTGAAACCAAAACCATGTGGCTGGAAAGCAAGCTTCTTACCACACAGCCATGTTTGTCCCCTTTGTTTACGCAAGGTACATATTTACTCCCCTCACCCAAATCCTTGCTGTTGGCACTACACACACTCACACTGCCCTCTTTCCCTCCCTGGTCTACATATCTAAGCTCTGAATGATCTCTACATTTCTTGCACATAGGACATTACTCCTCCAGTACTGATATCAGCCACCAATCCAAAATAAAGAGTAAATTAAAAAGCACCTAAGTAAAGTGATTAACCAGCAGTAAAGTGATTAGCAAAATGAGTAGAGAAAGCATAGGGTGCTGAAGTCCACTTTCATTCAACCTCTATAGTGTTAGTTATCATCATCATCATCATCATCATCATCGTCATTTAACGTCTGCTTTCTATGCTAGCATGGGTTGGACGATTTGACTGAGAACTGGGAAACCAGATGGTTGTACCAGGCTCCAATCTGATCTGGCAGAGTTTCTACAGCTTGATGCCCTTCCTAATGCCAACCACTCCAAGAGTGTAGTAGGTGCTTTTACATGCCACCAGCACGAGGGCCAGTCAGGCGGTACTGGCAATGGCCATGCTCAAATGGTGTTTTTTATGTGCCACCTGCACAGGAGCCAGTCCAGCAGCACTGGCTACAACCATGCTCGAATGTTTTTTTCACATGCCACTAGCACAAGTGCTAGTAAGGCAATGGTGGTAATGATCACACTCGAATGGTGCTTTTTACGTGCCACCAGCACGGAAGCCAGTCAACTGCTCTGTCAACGATCATGCTCGGATAGTGCTCTTAGCGCTCCACGAGCATGGATGCCAGTCATCGAATTTTATTTCGAATCCAGTACACTCTGTAAAATGGTTGGTAACAGCAAAGGCATCCAGCTATAAAACCCAAGCCGTGTGATATGTATGAGTAGCTGGCTATGAAAGCAGCAGCTCCCAGTGAAGGCTCAGACTGTGATAACCCATCCAACCAATGCCAGCATGGAAAGCAGATGTAAAAGGGATGATGGTGAAGAAGATGTGTGTGTGTGTGTGTGAGAGAGAGAGAGAGTGAGTGTGTGAGTGTGTGTAAACACACATATGTATATGTGTATGTATGTACATGTAGGAATATACAGTTATATATATGTGTATGTGAGTGTGTACATATACACACATACACACACACACACACACACACACACATATATACTATATTAAATCTCTGAACAAGATGTAAACAGTAGCAATATGGAATCATAACATATAATTGCCAACTACATGTAGCATCCTATACGGGACAGTGCTACTGGCGTTTATAGCCCCAGGAAGACATCTCTACCAGCTGGCTAATGACACACATTCTGTGTCCAATTAGTATTTACGAGGGCAAGCCATTGCTCCCATCCCTAGCCTTACGTAATACACATGGACTCAAGTTTCTGGGTCATTACCCGTCCTTAGCATGTGTTAATCACCAGCTAGTGATGAAAGCTCACCCCAATTATATGTTACGATTCCATGTTGCTACTGTTTATATCTTGATCAGAGATTTAATATAGCTTATTTCCCCGTTTTCGAGATCAGCAATGGTTTGTCACTGGAAAAAGCATATAGTATTTTGCAAGTGGGGTAGGTTTTCATCATTATATGGTGAGTAACACATGCTGAGGATGGGTAACCACCCAGAAACTCAAGTCCATGTGTATCACGTAAGGCTAGGGATGAGAGTGATGACCTCCCCTTGCAAATGCTAATTGGACACAGAATGTGTGTTGTTAGCCATCTGGAAGAGATGTCTTCCTGGGGCTATAAATGCCAGTAGAACTGTCCTGTATAGAACATCACACTTGGTTGGCAATTATATGTTATGATGTGGAAGAAGTAGACCCAAGAAGACCTGGAATGTAGTGGTGAAGCATGACCTTCAAACATTGGGCCTCTCCGAGGCAATGACAAGTGACCAAGACCTTTGGAGATATGCTGTGCTTGAGAAGACCTGGCAAGCCAAGTGAGACCATAACCGTGGCCTGTGCCAGTGCTGCATAACCAGCCGATTGAAGAGTACCCTTCAAACATTGGGCAATGATCTCCGCTTGCAAAGACCTGTTGAGGCAAGTGAAATCATTGTCATGGCCGATGACAATACCGCCTGACTGGCACCTGTGCCAGTGGAACGTTAAAAGCGCCAATCGAGCGTGATCATTGCCAGTGTTGCCTGACTGGCTCCTGTGCAGGTGGCACATAAAAAGCACCATTTGAGCATGGTCGATGCCATTACTGCCTGACTGGCCTTCATGCCGGTGGCACATTAAAGTACCCACTATACACTCGGAGTGGTTGGCGTTAGGAAAGGCATCAAGCTGTAGAAACTTTGCCAGATCAGATTGGAGCCTGGTGCAGCTTTCTGGCTCACCAGCCCTCAGTCAAACCATCCAACTCATGCCAGCATGGAAAGCGAACATTAAACAACGATGATGATGATGATATATATATGTATGTAGTCTTTTATTCTTTTATTTGTTTCAGTCATTTGATTGTGGCCATGCTGGAACACTGCCTTTATTCAAACAAATCAATTCCATTCTATTGGTTTCTTTTGCTGAACTGCTAAGTTACAGGGACGTAAACACACCAACATTGGTTGTCAAGTGATGGTGGGGTGGACAAACACAGACACACAAACACTCACATACACACACACATACGACAGGCTTCTTTCAGTTTCCGGCTACCAAATCCACTGGCAAGGCTTCACACAGCCACTCCTATATATATTTATATATATATAGAGAGAGAGAGACAGACAGAGAGGTGGGGAGTGAGAAAAGTGAGAGAGTGGGCGTTATGTGTCATAGAATAGTTTGATATACTGCCCTCTACCTTTCTCCTAACCTGATATTTGTCATTGAACTAACTCAAGGTTTCTATGTTAGTTGAACAAAGAAAGACAGAATTAGTGGAGAGGAAAAAGAATTAGAGAAAGATAGAAAGGGGAAAAGAGAGTGAAGGAGAGAGGAAAAAAGAGTGACAGAGAGGAAATGAGATGGACAACCATTTGACTGATAGGGACAATTAGTCAGACAGATAAATAAACATCAGTATTTATCTATATGTATGTATGTCATTATTCAGTTTTTATGTATGTCATTGTTCAGTTTATTTCAAGATTTCTTGCCAATAGAGAAAGAGCCGGTTTCTAACCTAGATTCAAGGTTACTTCATTGAAATTTCAACAACAGGGTATTTTTGTTTGTTTGTACGTTTGTATGTATATATGTATGTATGTACCTAGTTGTGCAGATTTATATGTTTTGCTTTATGTAGGCGCAGGAGTGGCTGTGTGGTAAGTAGCTTGCTTACCAACCACATGGTTCCGGGTTCAGTCCCACTGCGTGGCATCTTGGGCAAGTGTCTTCTGCTATAGCCCCAGGCCGACCAATGCCTTGTGAGTGGATTTGGTAGACGGAAACTGAAAAAAGCCTGTCGTATATATGTATATATATAGGTGTGTGTGTATATGTTTGTGTGTCTGTGTTTGTCCCCCTAGCATTGCTTGTGTGTTTACGTCCCCGTCACTTAGCGGTTCAGCAAAAGAGACCGATAGAATAAGTACTGGGCTTACAAAGAATAAGTCCCGGGGTCGATTTGCTCGACTAAAGGCGGTGCTCCAGCATGGCCGCAGTCAAATGACTGAAACAGGTAAAAGAGTAAAAGAGTAAGAGTATGTCTTCTCATGCATATAGTTGCATATCTAGAAATGCTCATATATATTTAAATGATAAACTTCTGGGAAGTTTTACAGGTTTTTAATAGTTCCATCAACATCTTGAATGCATTGTGTCCACAGTTCAGTTGAGCATAAAGCTTTCAGATTTTGATTTGTCTGACCGTATGAATCAATGTGTTTACTAATTGGTAATCCGTATCAGTAGTTCGTTGACTGTCCCTACAGTGTGGTTTGTTTTCAATGCTGGCTTCCTCTTTTTTAAACTCCATCCATTTAAGCACATTGTTCTCACATAGCTCTTGTCAATGGTGTCACTTTTGTAAATGATTTGTAGCTTTCTGTGGATGTCAGACAGCCTGCACACTTCTTCATCAAAAACTCAATAACAGCTTGTTACACCTGCTTGGAACCAATTATTTGCCCGCAATGAGGAAGAACGAAAGAAAAAAGAAGATAGAGGAAGATAAAGGAAGATTTACTCTACTAATATGAGCAATTTGGATTATTTGTCAGTCAATATAAAGTCATAACCAAGGTAACGAGCTAGCAGAATCATTAGCATCTGTCTTTACATTCTGAGTTCAAATTCCAAAGGTCAACTTTGCCTTTCATCCCTTTTGGGGTCAATAAAATAAGTACAAGTTAAACACTAGGGCTGATCTAATCGACTTAAAACCCACCCCATCCCCCACCCCACCCCCAAAATTTCTGGCCTTGTGCCAAAAACTGAAATCAATATAAAAATCATGCCCACTTTTGCATTACTTTTCATATAACATTGCATATGTGTGTGCATACTTGAGCACTTCTATGTGTGTGTATACACACACACACTCACATATGCATACCTACATATACAGACAAATCCTTTATAAAATACACACACACACATTACATTTATGCATATATAATCCAGGCACACACACACACACACACACATGTATGTATGTATGTATTCAGATAGATAGTACAATAAAATGAAAGATAGATAAGAATAGATTGCAGACACACATGAATCTTGGTAGTACAATTCTAGTTCATCCAGGTAATGAACGTAACCATTGAGAGTGCAGCAAAAGTAAGTTAGCTAGACTAATTTGCATATATAAAATATTCTTGGCAATTAGTTCGGTTAATAAATTATTGGTTTGTTAACAGTGTTTTGTTTCAAAGCTGTTCTCTGCTACAGAATGTGTCTATAATGATTTAAATACCTTCTGTGGTATAATACAGCACTGAGACAGAATGCACCAATAACTTAATAATTGAAATAGCTGCCAAAAATACTTAATATATGCAAATTGGTCTGTCCAATATATTTGAAATCTTAGTAACACTGAGTTTATAACAATTTTCTCTGTATTGAGTTACAAAGGCTGGTTGTTTCCTCTTTTTTTGTCCACAAATATGTTGTATATAGAGACAAAGGTTCACATCTATCTTTCTCATTCAGTTATAGGATTTTGTTAGAATCCATTATTTCAACAGGCAGGATACTGGGAACAGTCGGGTAGTAGGTTCAATATATATGAGTACATGCAGACAAACATGTATAAATACACGTCTTGCAAGCACTTGATGACCCTGTCAATGCAGATGCCACTTAATAGTGCCCAGTCCACACTGTAAAGTGGTTGGTATTCGGAAGGGCTGTGTAAAAACCTTGTCAAAACTGACCTCGCATGTGCTTGTGCCACGTAAAAAGTACTAAATCAACTCTGCCGAGTGGTTGGTGTTAGGAAGACAATCCAGCTGTAAAAATCCAGTGCAAGCTTCTGGCCAACTCTTGTAAAACTGTCCCACCTATGCTAGTATGGAACGCAGATGTTAAATGATGATGATGCGGGCATGGCTGTGTGGTTAGGGAGCTTGCTTCCTAGCTACATGGTTTCGGGTTCAGTCCCATTACGTGGCACTTTGGGCAGGTGTCTTCCACTATAGCCCCGAGTCGACCGAAGCTTTGTGATTGAATTCGGTAGGTGGAAGTTACTGCCGTGTGTGTATGTGTGCGTATAGCTGCTCAGTGCCTCTCCGAAAGAGAGAGAGGGGGATGATGATGAACACCCATATGCATAAATATATATGGCCTACACATACATATATACACATATATATGCATGAGCATATATATTCAAACCAACCAATATTTAGGATGCTATACACTATACCACCAGAAACAATTAAAAGATCACCCTAAAAAATTATCATTTATCAGTTCAGTCAATGAACCCCAACAGCTGATGGCTGTAGTAGCTGTACTTGTTTACTTCAGTATTCATTGAAGATAGTCATGCCTTAAATGAGATTGGACAAAGGAATGTACTACCCATCCTGACATCTGCAGACTGAATAGCAAAATAAGTCTAACATCACCATACATACCTCCATCCCCATATAACTACCATTCCTGCCTCTCTTTCCATCACCTTCCCCTCCTCCTTACCAAATACACACAGAAATATCCATATAACTCAATCAACCTTTGCATTGGTCAAAAGGGATAAACAACCCTCAGTTAAACATTTATTAATGTTATATTGCCTAAAGAGATGAATCCATGAAGATGATCAACCTGATGCCCACGAATACTACGGACTACACTGTAATCGTCCCAGGAATATGGACTATGGTCTTAAGAGACATGGGATTTGTGGAAACATGCGTAGGGATTTGTGGAAATGTGCAGTGCTACACATGTAGTACAGCTTAAGTGTTTATAAATTCCTTCCAAGAATTATTTTAGTACTACTGTATCTATCCTACATTATATTGGTACAACTCAATGCAACCCCAAAAAACTGGTTCACCAATCAGCATCATTAAACTATGGCCAGCATAACGGAATAGGAACTTTACTTTCATATTCAAAACATTTCCTGTAAACAAGTTCAAAAGACATATATATACATATATATATATATAATATATATATATATATATATATATTATATATATATATACATACATACATACATAAATACATATATATATATATCTTTATATATATATATATATATATATATATATATTATATATATATATATATATAGTGGCTGCTTTCTTGTATACAAACTAAACCATTACTAGAAAGAATCATTGAAATGAGTCATTGGTAATGCAATGTGAGGCCCTTA
>NC_043002.1:23751052-23823552 GCF_006345805.1 Octopus sinensis | reverse complement strand
GTTCGAGTCACCCATCCTGCTCAAAATGTCCCTGAATATGGGTTGTTTAAGGATGTTGAACAAAACACCCATGTTTCCAGAGGTGAATTATTCAAACCCCAAAGAATCCCTCAACACATGGCTATGATGCTTCCCCACTACTTCTGCTTGTGATCAGAGATGTACATATTGTCATCCACTAAGAGACATGCTCAACTGGTTAAGATCAAGCAACTGACAAACAAATCTGTGGTATTGAGCAGAATATTTGCTGTAGCCCAAGACAGAACAATGTACATGATAACACTTCTAATCAGTTAAGATCAGAAGCCACATGAGCCACTGCCTGGTACTGCATCAGGGCATAAATTGTTATTATTATTAGTTCATCCACTGTTGTCAACAATGACCAAAGTCTTCACATGGTAGAATACAGGGCACAGCATGTCACGCTATGACCAATCAGTCCAATGTGTGCTTGGAAAGCTCTACTGCAGGTCGGGCACTTGTCTGTTGGGACTGAAGACAAAGACTTGGTTCTGGACTTGTGCAGCCTGTGTTTCCTTCGGACCCCTGCTATCCTGTTCTGTTTATAGGAGGTGGCACTTCTGTTGGTGCAACTGTACCAGGCAGGGTAGTCTTGTGCTTGTGCTTCCCAGATATCAGGATTGATCTCAAATCTGTTCAGTGAGGCTTTGAGTGTATCCTTGAATTGCTTTTTCCGTCCACCTTGCATGCATTTGCCTTTTGCCAGTTTGCTGTAAAACAATCTCTTGTGGAGTCACAAGTCAGGCATTTGAACAGGGTGGCCTACCCACCTGATTTGTACTCTCCTCAGCAGTATGTAAATGCTAGGCAGATCAGCTCAAGAAATCTCAGTGTCTGGGACCTTGTCTTGCCAGGTGATTTATGCTTAGAAGCGATACACTTAACCAGAATGTTTAGACTAATGTTTAGTAGAACAAACCACTCCAAATCCCTATTAGAGTATCTGTGTAAATAAAGGACTGGATTGCTTGTAATGGCTTGAAGTCATACGATATATAATAACAGAATCAAATCAAACAATATTTTGAAAGCATTTTTGGACAGCAAGTTGGCAGAATTGTTGGCACACCTGGCAAAATGCTTAGCAGCATTTCATCCATCATACATTCTGAGTTCAAATTCTACAGAAGTTGACTTTGGTTGATGGCAAGTAAATGGCAGCATTGGCAAAGCCATTTTTTGCAATCAGTGGACAAACACATATGAAGACTAGGAAATAAAAACTCACTCACACAAACAGACACATACATACATACATAAACACACAAACACATATATATTCATATAAGACTGACTTCTTTCAGTTTCCCTCTACGAAATCCATGCGCCATAACTTTGGTCAGCCCAAGCCTACTGTAGAAGATACTTGATGAAGAAGCCATGCAGTGGGAACTGATCCCAAACTATGTGGTTGTGAAGCTATCTTCTCAACTACACAGGCATGCTTGCCTCTATGTGTGTGTATGTGTGTACATATATATATATATATATACACACACACTCACATACAGAAGTTAGGAGCAGATGAAAGCTCTGCTAGCTATGTACAGTAAGTTGAAAGTTGACAATGTGCACAGCAAGGAATTTAGTGTACAGATAGAAGTTCACCAAGGCCCAAGTTCTCAATGGCCTCTTGTTTATCTTAGTCTTCCAGTCCATAACAGAGAAGTTTAAGACTGGTTGCTTGTGGGAGCTTCTCTATATTGATGACCTTGTTCTTATAGCTGAATCTATAGAAGAATTTAAAATAAAATTTCAGATATTGAAAGCAAAACCTGGAATCTAAAGGCTTTATGATTAACTTAGAAAAAGCCAAAGTTTTAGTAAATGGGAAAACAGAAAACCATGAATCACTTCAGAAAAAAGACCCTGCTCAATATGCAGAAAAAGCATTGGTAGAAATTCTATATTGTCCTACCAGGTACACAATATAGACAAATAAGAGTTATTGCGGAAACACAGGAAGGTTAACAAAGCAAATAAGTTTTGTATATGGCAGAAACATAGGAACAATACACAGTAAGAATCCATATGAAATAGATTTTCTCAAATGCACGGGAGGATCCTTAAAGGTAGTAGACAGTTTCTGTTACCTAGGTGATCTAATTCGCAGTGGAGGAGGATGCTCAGAAAGCAGAGTTGCTAGAATAAGAATTGGCTGGAGAAAGTTCAGAGAGCTATTACCTCTGTTGGTAAATAAAGACTTCTTTCTTGGAGTAAAAGCTTGTTTATGAAGAGCAATGTTAATTGTAGTGAAATGTGGGTTGCAAATACAGATGACAGCAAATGCAAGAAAAAAAATGAAGCTAGCATGTTTTTCTGGATGTGCAACATCAGTGTGAAAAACTGGGCAAAAGAGGAATCAGATGAAGTGTGTAAGAGAGAAAAACTGTGCTTGTTTGGCCATGTGATGTGTATGGATGAGGACAGCTGCATAAAGAAGTGCCAGTAGCTTGAAGTTGTGGAAGAGAGAAACCTAGGAAGATCTGGGACAAGTTAGGAAGAATGACCTCCAGATGTTGAGTCTCACAGAGAAGAGGACAAAGGATTGAAATAGTTGGTGATCTGCTATTCTCAAGAAAACTTGTCTTTCTCAACACAAATAATGTCCTAAAAGCATTACCACTCATGTCTATGCAACTACATCCATCTGTCGCTGACATGTCTCTTCCCCATAACTCATCTTCCTAATACCCTCACTATCATTCTTCTGACTATGGCAATATTCACTCAACTACTGTAATTATATGGGAGCAGAACTGAACATATTTCATCTCCTACCTTTTTTTGCACATCCATTCACCCTCACTGAAACTGTTTCCTTTTTTCCTCTCATTCTCAGTATCATCTCATAGTATGTAGAAGCCTCTTCTGCTATCCTAAAGATTGTAGTGTGCTAGTGTGGACATGTGTGCTTTTCATTGACCAATCTGTTTGTTGTTGTAGCTTAGCCCTTATCCAGCACATAGAATATCTAAAACCAATGGAAGCGGGAGGGGGGGGACAGGATATGACAGTAGCATGTGAATATATATATATATATATATATAAGACTTCTATAAATGGCTGAAGATTGCTCAACATTTTAAAACTGATGTAATACTTACAATATTTAATAAAATGAAGTACCATGAAACGATCATACCAAATTACCGAAGATATATTTGTTGCTTATTTTGATTATAATCACCCCATGGATTTATATGGATAATACCATGCAAAATTCTGGTGCCTCTGACTTATGTACCATATTCATTTGAATCTAAATTTTGCTGAATTTATATATATATATATATATATGAAATTTTGAATTTAGTTTATGAACCCCCGGTACTACCTTTGCAGACCACAGGTTGGGAACCACTGACATAAAAGCTTCCCTGTGGGCTTAACCAGTTGTTTGTGTGTACATTTGTTAATATTATTATTAGCCTACTGTTATCCATGATTCAGTAGACCAATGATCAAAGTCATCCCAACCGTGACCGTACTGTCTTATTCTTTATTTGATTTTTATTTATTTATTCTCAGGATAATTAAACCAGTTACTACATTATTCTATATGTACTTTACCTTTAAGTCAGCAGGGTGTGATATGATGATGAATAGGCTCTGATCTTTTGCACATGCTGTTTAGTTCCGTGTTCACTATGAACGAGCAGATAGAGGATCAGTCTAGTGAGTCCCTTTTTTATTCAGTGGGTCAGGAGTGCTGCTATTTATTCAGAAGGGGAAGTATAGCGTCCATGATCTCATTTCAAGGTCTCTGAGATAGCTACAAAGGAAGGGGAGAAGTTTCAAAGACCTGACCAGAATTCTTGCAACAGAACCCTACCCAGCACTGGATTAACCATTAAACAAAATAAGCACGTGTTTAGGGCATCAAGAGAAGTAGGGGGTAGCACAGAAATGGTAAATGGTTTACAATACAAAAGAAATCACTTTAAACTTGCTAAAATAATATCCGAGACGCCTTTATCTCTACCAAGTATAGATGCAGATGTGTTATCTAAGATTAATTTTGCGGATCTCAGATGTGGAGAGACGACCGCGCTAGTATGGTCATGTGGCGAGAATGGATATGGATAGCTGTGTGAAAAAGTGTCACGCCCTAGCAGTTGAGGGAACCTGTAGGAAGAGGTAGAACTAGTGACCAGGACCTTTGGAAATATGCTGTGCTTGAGAAGACTCGGCAAGCGCAAGTGAGACCATAACCTTATGGCCTATGCCAGGGGTGTAACCAGGTCGTTGCCAGTGCTACTGGACTGGCTCCTGTGCAGGTGGCACATAAAAAGCACCATTTGAGCGTGGCCATTGCCAGCACCGCCTGACTGGCCCTCATGCCAGTGACACGTAAAATCACCCACTATACTCTCGGAGTGGTTGGCGTTAGGAAGGGCATCCAGCAGTAGAAACTCTGCCAGATCAGATTGGAGTCTGGTGCAGCCAGTCCTCAGTCAAATCGTCCAACCCATGCTAGCATGGAAAGTGGACGTTAAACGATGATGATGATGATGATGATTAAAGACTTTGCAATTCAAAAAAGTAGGAGGAAACTTTTCAAATATAAAGAAAGTGGAAGTATACAAAAATAAACATTATTTTCCCTCTTACTGTTTTGTTTCGTCTTGAAAAATAAAAAATTATTTTATGGTTTGTTGTTGTTTATATTTTGAATTACATAATCTTTTATGGGGCACCAAAAGGGCTTAGGGCCTCGATGGGTCTTAATCCGGCACTGGCCCTACCATCGAAGATCGTCTGTTAAACATTACTTACAAGCTGTGTTATCTTAGATCATGGGACGGTGGGTTTTTGCTCAGAGGGTCCACGGATTTAGGGGTCCGTATGCCAATCTATGTGTACTGTAGTTTGCTGTCGATGAACAAATACAAGTCTTGTGCATTGTTTTGTCAACCGAGAGGGGTGGGGTTATAATGATGTGAAGACAACACTGCTCGCAATGCTTCGGTCGACCCGAACGTAAGTAGAAAACACTTTCCTAGGTTGCCGCGTAATCTGGTCGAAACCCAAACCACGTAGTTGTGAGGCGAACTTCTTGACTGTGCATCAATACGCCAATATTCAACACGGTTATTCCGCCGAGGTCGACTTTGCCTTTCATCCTTTCGGAGTCGATAATTAAGTACCAGTTGTGTACTGAGGTCGATCTAATCGGCTGTCCCCCTCTCCCCAAATTTCGGGCCTTGTGCCTAGAGTAGATACGAATATTGGCATAGTTTCGGTTGTAGTAGCACAGATTTCCGTCGATTTCCGTAAAAAACTTTTATTTTTTTACATAAGTAATGAGAGCGAAAGAGACTAAGAGGAAGCGATTTTACGACGAGAAGGTTTCACTTTGAAGTCGGCCTGTGTGTGTTTGATGGGGTGTGGGAGACAGACAGTATGTTGTGTAAGTGAAGTGCTTCTGTTAGTGTGTATGAAGAGACAGACATACATATACACATACACCGAGTAAAAAATTCTATGAATCGGCCATATACATACATACATACACACACACACATACATAGATACATACACACACACACATACATACATACATACACACACACATACTTACACACACCACATAGATACATACACACACACACATACATGCAGACATACATATACACATACACCGAGTAAAAAATTACACTGAATCGACCATACATACATACACACATACATACATACACATACACACATACATAGATACATAACATACACACACACACATACATGCAGACATACATATACACATACACCGAGTAAAAAATTACGATGAATCGGCCATACATACATACATACTACACATACTTACACACACACACATACATAGATACATACACACACACACATACATGCATACATACATATAACACATACACCGAGTAAAAAATCATTATCTCTCTCTTTCACACATTACTCTCTCTGTCCTCTTCGCACACACTAACAGAAGCACTTCACTTACACAACATACTGTCTGTCTCCCACACCCCATCAAACACACACAGGCCGATTTCAAAGAGAAACCTTCTCATCGTAAAATCGCTTCCTCTTAGTCTCTTTCGCTCTCATTACTTATGTAAAAAAATAAAAGTTTTTTACGGAAATCGACGGAAATCTGTGCTACGACATGCGAAACTTCGCCCGAATATTCAATACGGGTGAAATTTTGTGGAGATTGTGCTGCTATTTCTAACTGGTTGTGCAACTCTTTATAAGCTGCCTCGTTGACCGGTTCTGCATTTAATCTTTGATGTTACGCAGCACGGCACAGTATTTTGTGGAGCTAATGATATTTCTGATTCAAACTGCTATTTCTATGACTTGTATTAACCATCATTCTTTGTCACTACAGAATAATTGAGTTATTGTATTTTTAGCATTTCTTGGGGGAAAAGTAATATTTTTTTAAATAGTTTTATGGTATTTATTTATTTTAATGTTATTGTATACTGAATGAATGCGTGGGAAATTTTAGTTTGTCGTCTAGTCAAGGCGGGAAATTTTCGACCCAGAAAACACAACAATAACAATTAAGTTTTGTAAGCCATGCTCCGTAAACCAGTGTATATCTACGGCTATTCTCGTTTTCACGGTCCTAAATCCAAGAAGCGACGATCCCTAAAAGAAGTCCCATACCTAATGGAAAAGTGAAAAGGTACGGAAATAGAAGACAAGAATGAAAAAAATTGAAATTTTTAAAATCGTAAATTCCGTTGTATGAAAAACATGAGCGGAACATATTTTAAATTTAGTTTTTGTTCAAACCATTTAAGGTCATCGATTTTTCTGATCGTAAAAGCTAGGATATCCGACTTCAACATTTCTTTCTTTTTCTCATATATATCGTCCTCTTATATTATGAATAATTGATAAATTCATATTTTAGTTGATTGCATCTCGTGCATTGAAATCGATAATTAGTTAAATTTTCTGGTAGTCCACAGTCCTGCCTAATATGCAACTCATGCACTCTTCCTTCACATTTTTGGCAATGCTTAGCAACTGAAAAACAAGAACCTACTCTTGCAAAAGACAGTTGAATGTGAAAATTTATATGACAAGGTTACAGAAGTGGAACGAAAATATTCTGAGATAACGTAAAAACAATTTAATAATAACAAGAGCACTCAGAGAGCGCAAACCTCCGCCAAAGCAACACCAATGTTAGCCAGAAATGATTTTTTAAATGAGAATATCTGAAATAAATGAACACGACCGCTCCCAAAAATTAAGTGAAAAAACAGGAAAAATAATTCAGCATCCTAGTCCGGTACCGGATCGATCCCCAAATCTAATCAGTTCATGCCTGTCACGAAGCCAAACATCCCTGAAAGTTTCATCCGAATCCATCAAGCAGTTCTTGAGATATCTTATCCACAGACAAACATGACTGGAAACAATACCCCCACTTAGGCGGAGATAATAATCAAAAGTGTGAAAGAATAGTGCGTGTTACACACACGTGTGCATGTATGTTTATGATAGGCAGTACTTTGGGGTACGAAAAGAAGATTAATTAATGAATTTTCATATCATCATAAATCTTGAGAAATAACTACTTTAAAAAGAAAAAGTGTTAGTGTTTAAAACACTAACACTTTTTCTTTTCTTTTTGAAAATTTTAATTATCTGATTATTACACATAAAGAGGAAACTTGTACGGGAGGGGGATCATTCGATCTGCTATAAATAGCAGCAGTCAAATCGCATAGTGGAAGGTGTGCAAAAAGAAAAAAAAATGAACAATGAAGTTTTAAATATATTATGCTTTAATAAAAGATTTGACAATCCCACCAGGAACAAGTTAGAGCCTCGAACAAAATGCTACTACAGCCCTTAACGTTTTGAGTTCAAATCCTGCCAAGTTCAAATACTTTGATCTTTCCAGAGTCGATAAAATAATATACTAATCCAGTACTTAGGTCGATTCAATATTCCTACAATGGAAAGGCGGTGAGCTGGTAGAATCGTTGGCTCACCGGGCTAAACGCTTAGCGGCATTTCGCCTGTCTTTATGTTCTGAGTTCAAATTTCGCTGACTTTGTCTTTCGTCTTTCCGGGGTCGATAAAAGAAGTACCAGTTGAACATTGGGGATCGATGTAATTGACCTACCCACTTCGCCGAAATTGCTGACCTTGCGCCAAAATTTTGAACCAATTTTTCTAAACTAAGAAAAGCTAGAGTTGACCTGGGGTTAAACAGCAGCAACACTATTAATGATTTGTAAATTTCGGAGATGTAATGTATGAAATTGACCGAAATACTTGACTGGTGCTTATTTTATCATCCCTCTGAAATAACTAATAATTTCAACCTCGGCAGGATTCGAACGCGGAAAATATAAAGGGAGATAATTGAATGTCTGTTGCTCCACCGATTCTTTCACATGGAGGCACTTACATTCGCAAGTCTAAGCACGTATACATATAGCGAAATCAGCTACAGAAACACAGTTTTATCTATACCTGTGTAATATGGGCAATTCTTATGAAGAGAGGTTCGATTCCTGGTCGCATTTCGTTTACACGTGGTTTGCTAAGGTCAGATCGTATAAAATACTTTGAAAATATTGAATGGGTATTTTAGTTTTTCAACGTTTTTAGTTCAACTTCCATCGGACTCATATCGATTTAATTTTTTTTTTTCCTTATCTTTTACACGTGAAAGTGTGATCGTAAGATTGTAGTTTCGATTACTGGACAAGCTGTGCGTTGTGTTCTTGAGCCAAACACTCCATTTCATGATGCCCCAGTCCACTCAGCTGTAAACTTGTTCCAGCAATAGCCAAAAAGTTAACCTTGCGACCATCGCCCTGAAAAAAGCGTTGTAATTTCGACCACTTATACGTCATCGGAACCAGGTTTAGCTCCGGGATTTAAAATAAGCACAGGCGCTCAAATTTTTACTATAGACACAAGGTGGCCACTACGTGACTGACTCTATACCAACCACTTAGGAATTTCTAACATTTGCACCTGTGATAAAAAAACAAATTATGAATGAAGGCAGTGAAGTTGACAAAATGTTGTGTACCGAACTGAAACACCTCAAAACATTTGAAACTATTGTTGATTTCATTTGCTCTTAATCTTTAGGCACCAGTCATATTCTGAGATCAGGCTAATCGACGATTTATTTCTCCAACGAATGGTTATAGATAGATAGACAGATAGATAGGGGACGTTGAGTGGTGGATTAGTTAAACAGTAGAGAGCTAAAGAAAATTATAAAGTTAGCTCTGAGTTCAAATCCAGTTGACAGTAACTTAAGCAGTTAACTACTGGAGTTGATTTAATCCATAGAAAAAATGTACGATTTTGCGCCTGTGTTAGAAATCATTGATATTGCAAATGAAGATAAGAACACTTCTCATAAACATTAATGAGGTTATTGGATAAGTACTACAAAAGCTTCGTCTTTATGTAGTGTGTATGTGTGTGTGTGTGTGTGAGAAGGTCAAGACAATTAGTTTGACAGGGCCCATCATTCTGGCAAGAACGTGGAGTAAATTAAATGAAGGGCCCAACCAGGATTCGAGCCTGCCTAATAGACTCGGCTTACTGGAGAAGTTTATCACTTTACTGCATTCGGTATATATACATGTATATATATATATATATATATATATATTATATATATATATCTATATATATATATATATATATATATATATATATATATATATATATATATACATGTATGTGTATATATATATATATATATATATATATATATATATACATACATGTATATATATATATATATATATATAATATATATATATATATATTATATAATATATATATATATATACATACATGTATATATATATACATACATGTATATATATATATATATATGTAGGTCCCGGGTTGATTCGGGGTTAACCACATATATATATATATATATATATATATATAATATATATATATATATATATATATATATATATATATATATATATACATACATGTATATATACCGAATGCTGTAAAGTGATAAACTTCTCCAGTAAGCCGAGTCTAATAGGCAGGCTCGAATCCTGGTTGGGCCCTTCATTTAATTTACTCCACGTTCTTATATATATATATACAAAATATATGTTATCCCATGGAGGGTTGAATTTGCAACCCCTATCTCAATTTGTATATATATATATGTGTGTGTGTTTGTGAACTACAGACCATACGTAGAGGATAGTACACACACCACTATAACCTAATTCACTTCCAAAAAAAAAACACAAAAAAACAGTAGCAGTATGACCGGGTGTATAGCAGGTGTCTATATAGTCTCTGTATTCAGTCCTCTATAGATGTTTAGAATAACAGATCGGTGATATACGTTATGAGGAGGGGGAGAGACGTGTGACTCATCGACCTTTTTTATGAAACACACGACAGACTGACAGAGAGTGGGGTGTCTGTTGTTGAAATGGGTGTGACAGCCGGCTCACAATCACACAGATACAGATATACAGACATTCACTGCCATATACATATACCTACACAATGACATTAAAATTTGCTTAGTTAATAACGGATAAAGTAGAACGTTCTACTTTGCCTGTAATTTGCTTTCGTTTCTCACCCCCGCTCTTTATCTCCTCTTCTCTCTCTTCCCCCTCTATATCTCCCCCTCTCTCTATCCATCTATTTATCTTTATCTCTCTCTTCAAATCCTGCTTTGTCTTTCTCTATCTAGTCTCCTGTACTCTAGTATTATCAAATATGGTTTTTGATTAAGGCACAAGGTCAGCAGTTTTAAGGGAAAGGGGTCAATCGACCCCAGTACTTGACTGTTTATATATTTTATCTACCCGGAAATGATGAAACCAAAGTTGATCTCGGCTATATTTGAACACATTCTTCTAGGCTACAAGTTCAAACTCGGTTTCATGGAGGCTTCAAAGAACAAAAACGGGGGTACAACCCCTTCCTCTAAACTTGCTGGGGGTCGACTTACTGGCACCTGAATACGTGCCAGTAATGTACTGTTTCAATTGAGCTGTGTGACAGTGTGACAGTATAAAGAGACTATAATTCAGAGCGTTAAGTGAAAACAGTAGGTAAGCAGGTGTCTTGTGACATTTACTTCAACCCTCATGTCTTAGAGTTCAAATCTTGTCAAGGTCGATAACACGAGGCACAATATTATACTGAGATTGATTCGATCGATGGAACATCCTTCCGCAGACTAAATACTGGCTGTGTGCCAGAAACAGTAAACAAGATTAGTCACGATAGTTGGTAGACTTTGGATTGTCTGCTTCGTCATGAATCAGACTAGAAATAAAGACTGAAAAATTGGGAAGCATTAACACCATGCAGAGGCGAAGCAGGGAAGGTAATTGGGTGTAGTCATCTCCCGGACGCAGGTGTAAAAGGTGGAATGTGTAAATTTCCTCTTGTTTATCCTGCTTGTTAAGGTGAGGGTGCCAAAACTTTCTGTGGCCCCAGGCACTGAGATACCTTACCACGCTACTAACACCACAGCTTTCTCTCTCACTATATATCTGAGAATCTATACCTAGTCAAAAATAATGGTGTCTGAATTAGGCACAAAAACAGTCAATAAATAGTTGTAAGGTCAGTCAATACCATTGACCCCAGAGCTTGACTGGTATATTATTTTAACGGCCCCGGAGAGATTAGAGGCAATATAGATCTCAATGAGATTTGAACTTGGAACTTTTCTTCCAACACTCTAACGATTCTGCCAGCTTGCTACCGAGTTCAGACGAAGGGTCAGACCCATTATGTAGTTATCCTCTTCTTATAGAATAAAAACTTATTCAAATTGACAAACTTCAGTGTATAATTTTTTGGCCAATGCACACTACCTCAAGTTTCAATGAAATCTTTAAATTTAGGTTAATTTTTGTTAATATTAAATTAACACCAGTAGTACCTCAAACCAGTTAGGTAGCTTCAGCAGGATCACTTGACTTTCCTGAAATAACAGCCAAAATACAATGAATAGATTAAAGTGGTGGAGTCACAACTTGAATGTCTTTAATCAGAGGTCTTTCAGTTAAAGGTTGAACATGGATGAAACAACAACTACAATATTGATTTCTTTGATTATTATTAGAACCTTGGATCTTTAGTGGTTGAGGTTGAGCAAGTAGATTTCTAACAGTAGCATAATGCCATAAATTTGACCAAAGGGTAAAATGTCTTGCAGTATTTAGTTACATTCCTTTATATTTTGAATTCAATTCTTGCTAAGTTTAGTTTTGCTTTATCTCCTTCCAGGGCCCATAAAACAAACGTCAGTCAATTATTGAGCTTAATCATCATCATCATCATCATTTTAATGTCCTCTTTTCCATGCTTGCATGGGTCAGATTGAGTTAATTGAAGCAGATTTTATACAGCCGAATGCCTTTCCTATTGCCAACCATCACCTGTTTCCAAGCAAAATTAATATAATCGATTATTTCCCTTCCACAAAATTTGGGGATGACATTGGGCCAATTTAATTGCTTCAATACTTGAATGCTATTTTATCAACACCCAAAAAGAAAAAGACAAAGCTAATCCCAACAGAATTTGAAATGAAAATAAATACCACGATGCATTTTGTCCAACACTTCCCTACTTCTGTTGCTCTATCACTTAAACAACACCAATGATAATAACAATAATTATAATAGTATTTTCTTTATTTGCTACAAGGGTTCAGTAAAAGGGGGCATTGGAAAGACAAACAACTGAGATATAAAAATGTCACTGTTACATCAGTTGAAAATATATGTATGTGTGTATGTATGTATTAGTTTATTTAAAATTACAAGTAATAAGAATATATGGATAACATGTTATAAATAATACAATAAATGTATTAAGGTAGTAAGCTGGCAGGACAATCAGCACATTGGATAGAAGATCATCAGAAGATATACTTTCTGATGGTTTGTGTTCTGAGTTCAAATCTTGTTACGGTCAATTGTACTTTTCATCCTTTCAGTGTTGATAAAAAAAAGTACCAATCCAGGATGGTGGAGTTGCATAACTCTCTCTTCTGTTTTTTGTATTCTTACAGCAACACTTGCAATAACAATAATGTCAAACTGTATCAACCCTTTGGTGATAGCCTTTCTCTTAGACAACATCAAAGAAGAGACATGGATGCATATGAAACTGTCAGTTTTTTTACGAAAAGAAAACCTTGCCTTGGCCTCTGCATACAGGTGTAGGTAAATAGTCAACCCTAACTAACAGAAGCCAAAAATAATAATGAGAGTTTCTTAGGACTGATCAGATGACGCTTTAAAACACAATGTCTTCTTCCTGTTGTCAGTCAAATGACAAAATCATGCTGTCCAACGATGCTAGAACAGTGAAATGAACAGTATATTGTGAGGAAACAGAAATTTAATGTTTCAATCAGAACCTTTTGTTGGGGAATAACTTAAATTAAGAACAGAACTCTCATCTCTGCCTTCACCTTCAATTCAAATGGCAAGAAACAGCAACTAAGTTTGCCAAGTTAAAATATAGATAATATAGTCCTAGACATATGAAAACACTCCCGTTATTGGCCCTGCATGAAACATTAGACATCTCCTTTTCCTCATGTCAAAATAGTTTACACCTCTTTGCAAGCCTGTTCATATTGACTATATACTAACAGAACATCACTAGTTTTCTCAGATTCTACTGTTTCAATTAGATACATTTGAATGAAACAAAACTGTCCTGGGGCTAAACAATAACAACTTTCATTTTGTGTAAGACCAGAAGACTTTGTTCAAAAGGAAAAAAAAAACCTGACTCCAAACCTTTCAGCTTTCACTACCAGGTTATCATCGCTTTTATCATAGCTACAGACACAAAAAAATGTTTGACCTTCTTTACTAGTAGAAGACTGTGAAGAAAAAGTTTTCATGACAGCAAATGTTTGATATATGCCTATAAGTAAGCCATGGTCATATGAAAATTGCAAGTGGGACAGTCTTGTCTGTCCTCTCACATTTCAGATATGCCTCATTGTTTAAATGCATTCCTGTACAGCTTGTTATGATCTAATAGTGACTCTTGATAGCACTGTAGACCAAGGACTTCTGGGAGATATTTATAAGGCATAATCTGAAAATCCTGGAGAGTTTGCAAGGTATAATCTGAAAATCCTCCAGCAGAGTTTGCACAAGATGTCATTGTTGATGTTCAAAGTTCCACTAAGCCAGCATTACTCTACTCTCCATTAACCATTTGTAATAAAGTCCAGTTTATTGCTGCAGATTTAAACAAAAGGTAAAAATCAAGGAAGTGGTTTTCTTCAACTTACATACTTCTACTTATTTAATAAGTGAAATCAAATCCACAACATATAATGACTTCATAAGGCATGTTTCCCTCTACAAATCATCATATGTTAGATGGACAAGGTTATTTATAAGATATCACATACAAAATACGCATCATTTCTAATTTAATCACTGTCAAATGAGTGTGCTAGACTTGAAAAATTAATTATAACATCTGATCTACTTGTAATCCAGCAGTTATAAAGAATTGTATGAAAGTTTAAGAAAGATTTATTATTCAATTTACTATTTGCCACAAGATATATTTATTGATGCAGTTCGGTGCAGCCCTCTGGTTTGGCAGTTCTTATCAAACAATCCAACCCATGCCAACATGGAAAGCAGACATTGAATGATGTTGATGATGACATACATACATACATATATACATACATGCATACATAAATATATACATATACACACACACAAACACTTATTTAAAGGCAAGGTTTCTCTCTGTCACTATTCTGTGTAACAATGACAGAAAATCTCAGCCTCCATTTACCAAAAAATTAATAAACCCTTTTATATGTATTGAGTACATTTTTTTCGGGTTTGTATATGCAACCAAGTCTGTGCACGTATATATCTATCAATCAATGTGCGTGTGTGTATGTGTACACACATACAATATATGTACTATATAAATATATTTATTATATACATATATAGAGAAATAATATGTATATAATAGATATATATATGTATGTGTGTGTGTGTGTAAATACACACACTCACACACACACACACACTCACACACACATACACACTCACACACACATACACACATGCACACTCACACACACACACACTCACACACCACAGTACCAAGCTTGTGAGTGATGCATTGCTGCAGCTTCTTTTCTTTTTGCTGCTGCTGCTAATATCTATTGCCACCAACACCAGCATTTGTAGTAGTAGTAGTAGTAGTAGTAGTAATGGCAATAGTAGCAGTATCACTTGACCAATATTACTACAACAATCATCTGCCGCCACTGCTGCATCTGCACGTGGCCTTTTGGTGCACTTGATAAGTTACGTCACTGCAGCACAGTTGTTGAACAACAGCAATGACACACTCTGCCAACTACAACAACAACAACGACAACGACAATGACACAAGGACAGCACCGACAAGCACAGCAGCAACAACAGTATCATCAATAGCAACAACACCATCATCAATAGCAACAAAGTTGCTTTTTACGTGGTCGCTCAGTTGGCTAGAAATAGCAGCCAAATCTCTTTCAAAATTACAATCTACTGTCTCTGAGAAAAGAACAATATATTGGATAATGTAGACCTGAGAAATAGTTCTGACTGGAACACCTTTGGTTATACATCTGTATAACTAGGGCTTACTTGTAGTTAAATAGCAACAACAACAAGAAATATCACCAACAACAATACCATCAGCAACAGAATGACTCACATCATTACTGGGACTTGCAAAAATAATATTTACCATATTTTCAATCTCCCCAAATGCCAAGTTACAACTGTAATGCTCCAGAACGTGATTATACACTACCCTAACAACATTGTCTTATACACTCAGTCCAGATACACCCAGAGCGCTACCCAAGCAACACTATCTGTCCCACTCAAGCCTCACTATCCATCCCACTCAAGCAAGACACTCCTACAATACCGCTTAACCCTTTAGCATTTAAATCGGCCATATCCAGCCAAAAGTATTCTGCCTGTTTTATGTTCAAACTGGCCAGATCTGGTCTCTCACACCAACCCTACAATATTGTTTTAAAAATTAACAGCTACCTCATCAAATTCTCATAGTTACAAGAAATTTGCATGATTAGTTCAAAACAATGTGGATGAAAAAGCATTAATTTTGGCAGAATAATGCGAACACTAAAGGGTTAAAGGTTACTAAAACACAATCCTAACAATATCATCTCACCCACTCAGCCTAAACACATCTGCAACACCCCCAGAACACTACTACAACACAACCTCTTCTATTGAGCCCAAATATAAAAAGAAACAAATATGCACCTAAACAGCAGAACAATCAATAGTCTCACTATCCCAAAGTACTGGGATGTATGTCACCAGAGATAAAGACCCTGGAAAAACAACTGTTGTGCTCTGACCAGCTTCACCTTGCTTACCTCTGCTGTAGTCATCAACATAAGCTACTTGAATCTAAAACCAGTCTAGGCATTAAAAAAAATACAGGGGCCTAACCTACTACAACAGTAACAATGTAATTGATTATTGTTGTTTTAGGGTCTAAACTGCAACGAAAACAATGTCCCAATTAGAAACAACAACCAAATTTCCCTCAAACCATACTCTACCATCTTGGAAAAAAAGGAATATATCAGTTAATGTGGTGATGATTGACTGTCTGAGTTAAACTCAGAACAGTCACAACAACAACAAAAGAGTGTTATAAGCAAATGAATGAATCTCTACATCAGTATTTCTCAAGGTTGGGGACATGCTGCACCAGTGGTGTTTAGCAATATTTAGGTTGAGCATGGATTACTTTGAAATGGGTTCTAAGTGAATAAATCTGGTAATAAAGTTTTAATTAAAACTCTTTTCGAATATATATATATATATATATATATATATATATATATTATATATATATATATATAATATATATATATATATATATCATGTGATTATGTACCAGGCCACACTATCAGATGTTGTTACACATTGCTGGTCACAATGCATTTTTGCATTGTTTCAGCCTTCAAACAATGCCACCTTACTGGCTAGCTGAACAGGGCAACATACCACCTGGTCTAGGAATTGAACCCATCAGCTAGAGGTCATGAGTGCAACCAACTCTCTCTAACTACTAGGTCACATGACTTCATGTGTGTGTGTGTGTGTTTGCATGCTATATACTGACGTTGTCTGTTGATAGACAGGAAAGCAAACATGTTTTTGGAAAATCAAGGAGAAGTGGGTATGAGACAAAATGTTGAGAAACACTGCTCAACATGATCGCTTCACCTACAATAAAATAGCAGCTAAATCTCATTCAAGTCACACTCTACTGTTTCAAAGATAAGGAAGTCATTGTATCAAATAAATACGAAGAGACTGGCCTCCTTCTTCAGAACAATTACCAAAACTTTTCTAAAATTTAGGGAAACCGCACAATGGAGTACTGTTTTTCACACCAGAGTGGTACTATTGTTTCTCACACAGACATCCTTAACCACTTCCAGAAAAAGGCCACCTGACTGACATGAAGACACTCACCAGCATACTTCAACACCACCTTTGGCTCACAGATGTATTGTCTCCTCTCTTCCTTTTCTACCACTACTACAATGGCCTTTGCTCATTGAAGCTGACCATTGCATTACCATCCTTACTCAGGTTCTTCTGATACACATATCTCTCCTTCTCTCATCACACTGTGGTGCCTCCCAGATCCCATAATCATCAATAAGTTTTGTTCTTCCTCTTCCAGCCTTCTGGAATTCTCTCCCAGCTCTGAATATATCTTCCCTGTTGTGATCAGATGACATCCTATTGAAGAGGAACATTAATGGAATCAATCTCACCAGTCTCAGAGGGCCTGTAAAGTCAACGTGCTGCAGCTTATTCTTCCAGATCAAACCAATATAATATAGAATGGGTATGGATGGAATGTTTTTGATCACAGTTCTACTCAATCAAGATTAGCCTAAGGTTAAACAGCAACAGTAGTAGTGGAGGCACAATGGCCCAGTGGTTATGGCAGTGGACCCGCGGTCGGAGGATCGTGGTTTTGATTCCCAAACCGGACGTTGTGTGTGTTTATTGAGCGAAAACACTTAAAGCTCCACGTGGCTCCAGCAGGAGGGGCCTGTTGTACTCATTCACCCCAACTTTCTCTCACTCTTTCTTCCTGTTTCTTGTCCCTGACTTCCTACACAACCACTGAGCCTGGATGCACATTCATCCATCCGTCGATGCTTTCGGTGTCGGGGGTTGACCTGCTTTCTCTTCTGCGGGTCTTATGAATAGCAAAGGACCACGTTTCAGACTTCTCCCATCTTGCAAGCTCTGGGACGAAGACTGTTCACTCAACAGCAACAACAACAGTAACAGAAGTGTATTATGGAATATATCGTAAAGGATAACCACCTCCCCTCTACAAATTGATGAATGGTGACCACAGGATTCTATACATAAATCATGAACCTGCAGCATCCTCTACATGGTTGCTCAATATGTTAGAAATAACAGCCAAACCACACACCCTGCTCCCTTAAAAGTAGATGGACACATTGATAAATGTAGTTCTGAATGCCAATGGTCATAGTTTGAATACTTTTGACAATAGGCTTGTTTCTTGGTCAGGACTGACCTGGGATTAAACAACAACACAAAACAATACTAGAGGAAGGATACATTGGACAGTGTTGTCATAGATATTCGAAATGGTGTGTGGGGGGGGGGGTAAGAGCACCTTTGATCATAGACCTGCTCTATTGTTTCTCATTTGGAGTTAAACAAAGTCAGTAATATATTTTTTTATTTATTGAAAGTTATTTGTAAAAAAAAAACCCATCCTAACCACATGGTTCCAGGTTGGATTCAGTAGATGGAAACTGAAAGAATCCTAATGTTGGCATTTGGAAGAGCATCCAGCTATAGAAACCAAGCTAAAACAGATTATGGGACCTGGTACAGCCCCTGGCCTTGCCAGTTCCTCTCAACCCATCCAGCCTGAAAGAAGCTCATTGTGTGTGTGTGTGTGTGTTTGTGTGTATGTGAGTGTGTGTTCCCTACCACTGCTTGAAAACCAGTGTTGGTGTGTTTGCGTCCCTGTAACTTACCAGTTTGGCAAAATTGACCAATAGAATAAATAACAAGCTTTAAACACAATTAATACTGCAGTCAGTTCATTCAATTAACATTCTTCAAGACAGTATCCCAACATGGTTGCAGTCTAATGACTGAAACAAATAAAGAAATAAAAGAGGAAAAAAAGGTGCTATCCACATGAAAAACAATAGTTAATTCATTATTAACTTATTTAATATAGCATGCATTAGAAAATTTGATTAGAAATAATTGTGGTAAAGGAAAAATCAGTATTAGATCAATGGTTAATATCAGTCTTATTAGTATGGTGAAGTTTATGGTCTTATGATCTGCCAATGAGGCCTAACCTTTGTTGTAATTTTGAGGATTTTACTTGTGCACTGTTTTTGATTAGAGAAAAGGCTATACAAGATTTTTATCTTGATATGTGTAGTGATCAGGTCTTTGTATAGTTGCAAAAGACAGTGTTGGTATGTTCCCGTTCTGAATGGTTTTCTTAAGGTTTCTGTCTTCATTGAGGCAGTGTATGTCTTGCATGATGTGTTTAGATTATGTGTATGTAACAGCTGCATACACAATGCTAAGGAGGACTGAAGTGTTCTATGACCTGCATCAGAATGCATTGTTGCTAGAAGTAACTGCAAGAGATTCATTAATATACATGAGGAAAAATATTAGTGAGTGGAACAGTATTAATGAATTAATAGAAGTAATACTACCACAAGGTCCAGTCTTTCTTGCAGGCAGTGTGATGGCTTGTGTATCTCAATGATACTGAGAGCTATACCAGCAGGGCACAAACTTGGTAGGGCTTCCTATGCTGGACAAGTCAAAGGATAGAGGCCAAAATAATATGGACCACATCTTTCTTGAGGTAAAAATGGATTTTCATAGGGCCAGTACCCTGATCTAGAAAAAGGCAATCAATGTGGTGGTGGTGGTGGTGGCAGTGGGGGCAGAAGCAGCGGCGGCAGCAGCGGCGGCAGCAGCAGCAGCAGCAGCAGCAGCAGCAGCAGTAGTAGTAGTAGTAGTAGTAGTAGTAGTAGTAGTAGTAGTAGAAGCATCAATGACAATTCAAAACCAACAAAACCTGAGAGGGGAAGGTCGTCCTACAAGGAAACATGCTTGAAACCTATGTTGAAGTTTAATGTGAGGATGGAAATGATAAGGGGGGGTGTGAAAGAGAAGCTGAAAAATAAGGATCCAATTGGAGAGAGTAAGAAGAGACAGACCAGAGTCCAGAACAGGGCTGAAAAGCTCTATAGGAAGCATAGTGCTCCGGTATGTAACAGATGTAATGGAATGGAGGGAGTTCTGGAATGTCAATGCTTCAGTCTAACAGGAAGCTTCCTATAAAAGAAATGAGAGAGAGGTGGAGAGAGTAAGTGGGTAGCTGGTAGACAGAATCGAAGGCTTTGCTGATGTCAAGTGCAATAACATTACTTTCACCAAAGTTTTAGAAAGAGTGAGAGACCATTCATGGGTGACTTAGGAGAAAAAGTCTACCTATTATGCCTCTACAGAAGCCATATTGATAGTTATTGAGAAAGGAGAAATACTGAAGATATATATATATATACATATATATATATATATATATATATATATATACAGTTGCGGCCAAAATGTTCAGAACGGCATTGTTTTCGTTAGAAAAGTAAGTATAAGTTTTTATCAAAGTAGTTTTATATTCTATAATTTTCACAGACAATAAATACCATATTAATTGTTATTGTCTGAGATTTTGGTGTAATTTGAGAGGATAATACAAAAGTGATGGATGATTTAGTGATTTACTGCAAAACCCATGGCGGCCAAAATGATCAGAACGGTTGAAAAAATAACAAAATAATCAAAAATGACAGAGAATACTGGAATTATTTAATATTTAGTGTGAAGCCCTTTAGCTTCAATCACACTCTGACATCTTCGACTGCATGAGGAAATTAAATTTTCAATTTCCTGTTGGGTGATCTTATTCCATTCTTCCTGAAGGGCATTCCATAATTGCTCAGTTGTTTTAGGATTTCTGGCTTTCGAACGTTCTCCTAGAATATTCCACACATTTTCAATAGGATTGAGATCTGGGCTTTGAGCAGGCCAATCCATAACAATAACCTTTTCAGCCTTGAGGAAGTTCATGACCACCTTAGCCTTGTGACATGGGGCATTGTCCTGCATGAATATGGGTGGTCGCTTAGTTGAATTTCTCAGCACAGGCAAGACATGATCTTTTACAAGTTGTTTATAAACTCCTGCATTTACCTTTCCATGTAATCGCACCAAAGGGCCCACACCATCTCCAGATATCATCCTCCAAACCATGACACTTCCTCCACCGAATTTAACACTAGTCTTAAGGCATTTAGGCAACAATTTTTCACCTACTTTTCTACGAACGTACCTTTTCCCGTCTGAGCCAAATAACATAAACTTAGATTCATCACTGAAATGCACCGTTTGCCATTTTTCTTGAGACCACAACACATGTGGTGCTTTTAAAGGGCCAATTAAACAATACTGGCATCAGCCATAACTACAATCTCACTTGGCTTGATGGGTCTTCTCAAGCACAGCATATCTCCAAAGGTCTCAGTCACTTGTCATTGCCTCAGTAAGGCCCAACATTCGAAAATTATGCTTCACCACCTCATCCCATGTTTTCCTGAGTCTAACCCTTCCACAGGTTCCCTCCACCATTAGAGTGTGACACTTCTTCACACAGCTCTCCTCACCCATATGCATCACATGACCACACCAATGCAGTTGTCTCTTGCACACCACATCTGTTGCTTCTTATGTTCAACTTTTCTTTCAGGATGCTTACACTCTGTCGTGCATACTAGCCTCATATATATGTGTGTGTGTGTGTGTGTGTGTGTGTGTATGTTCTTTTATTCTTTTCCTTGTTTCAGTCATTTGACTGCAGCCATGCTGGAACACTGCCTTGAAAGGTTTTCTTTTAGTTGAACTAATCCACTCCAGGACTTGTGTTTTTTAAACCTAGTACCAATGATATTGTCCTCTTTTGCTGAAGTGCTAAGTTACAGGAATGTAAACACACCAGCACTGGTTGTCAAGGTAATGAGGGAACAAACACAGACACAAAGACACACACACACATTATTTTTCTTCTTCTTTTTATTATTATTATTATTATTGTTATTATTATTATTGTTATTATTATTATTATGTTTATTATTATTATTCTGATTATTATTATTATTACTATTATTATTATCATCATCATTATTATTATTATTGCTATTGAGGCAGCAAGCTGGACATGATGCTTAGTGGCATTTCATCTGTCTTTAGGTTCTAAGTTCAAATACTGCCAAGATTGACTTTTCCTTTCATCCTTTTAGGGTTGATAAAATAAGTACCAGTTGAACACTGGAATCGATGCAATCGACTAGCCCCCTCCCCTAAAATTTCAGACCCTTGTGCCTCTAGTAGAACAGATTATTGTTGTTGTTATAATTATTACTGAGTGAGAGAGCAGTGCATGCCATCAAAGTGACACTGGGGTAAAATATACGAAGCCCAATATACCCATCATGACTACCCGTCTGATAAGGGTACACCAGGCACATGCATTCCTGTGCTGACTTGTAGAAGAAGCAGTTGAACTTCACTCTGTGGTGTTTTACACAGTTCAAAACATTCTATAAAATATATGACATAAACATTTTTATGGTTTAGTCAAAAGAGAAAGAGCAGCATCATGACATTTGAGTAAGAATCTTTCAAAGTTTGTTGGAGAAAGAGAAGAAAACTGAAGAGACAAGTTTGAGTACTACTTAGTGAACTCTGCTAAAAGCACTTAAGGACCTAGTTGTGGTTTTAACCTGGGCAACAGATAATTTTCAGATGAAGAACCAGGGTCCCAAACCCATAAATTCTCCTTATAGCAATTATACTTATATGGACTTTTCTTTAAACTATTTGTTGCCAAACTAAACCATCATATGTTAATCCAGATTTCAAATTTAACTCAAGTTTTTTATAGTTTTATGACAATAAAATATTTCCAGTTGAAAATTTGCTTTCACGTACTACAAGGAAAAATAAAAATAAACTGCTCTCATTTTCACTGATATAAGAGTTATTCAAAGTAGGTGTGCTTGCATCCAAAAAGCAGCAGGAATTCATTCTACAGATATAGATGTGTGGCTAAGGAGGTGCAAACATGGTTATTGAGTACTCTTTAACTAGTCACAGAGACACTGTTTATATATCCACAATTACTTAGGGCTTAATTAAGTTCAGTAGACCAATGTCTATATATAATGTATTCTGGGGAGCTAGTTTGATGAATAAATTAGTGCTACATTAGCAGTGTTTTGTTTCAAAGCTACAGTTTGTACTCATCAGCATCCTTGCTTGAATGTCCACAGCAAATTTTCTACAGCTGGATGCTCTTCCTGTTGTCAACCCCCACTCATTTCCAAAGAAGGTAATATTTCCTTAGTGGCCAGACATGTTTTCACAGAATATTGGAAATGAATGACATTCATTTACAACAGTCATTTATATATATATATATATATATATATATATATATATATATATATATTACGGAGATGTACTCGCAAATGGCTTATAAACACCTTCCACGCTGCAATTGTGTTATATATATATATAATATATATATATATATATATATATATATATATATATATATATATATATATATATACATACATATGTATGATGGGCTTCTTTCAGTTTCTTATTTCTTTATTGCCCACAAGGGGCTAAACACAGAGGGGACAAACAAGGACAGACAAAGGGATTAAGTTGATTACATCGACCCCAGTGCATAATTGGTACTTAATTTATCGACCCCAAAAGGATGAAAGGCATAGTTGACCGCGGCGGAATTTGAACTCAGAACGTAACGGCAGACAAAATACTGCTAAGCATTTTGCCCAGCAAGCTAACGATTCTGCCAGCTTGCCGTTTCTTTCAGTTTCTGCCTACCAAATTCACTGACAAGGAACCAGTGGCTATAGTAGAAGGTGCCATGCAGTGGGCCAGAACCTGAAACCATATGGTTGGGAAGCAAGATTCTTAACCACACTGTCTATGCGCACAGTGATGACTAAAAATCTATAGATATATTTCACAGTACACAGTACAGCATTGCCAGAGAACACAGTTAATGCATCAGTAATTAATTTTTGTATTGTACAAGGGGAATAGAGTTGTAAAAATAGTTAGTTTCATCTGTCCAAGGGGGAAATCAATAAAATAAGTATCAGTCGAGTACCAGACCTTCATTCAATTGACTGCACCTCCAACCTCCCCTATTACAAATTTGTGACCTCGTGACAACGTAAAAAGAAATCAATATTGGCAATGTAGGCTAGGTCAGTCGTTATGGCTGACCTACAACTATTGATTGTGAAATGACACTTGATAAAATAAACAATCAGCTGTTTTGAGAAAAATTTTATCAGATTTTTATTTTACAATATTCATTGATTTTTATGCAGTTTTTCTTTTTTACAATATTTTAATGAAATTCCTGTGATTTTCTTTGATAAATTTTAATTCCAAGATAAATTATATTTCTGTATCTTTATCTTTTCGTTATGATTCCATTTGTATTTTAGATGTCTTATAGAAATATGCTAGACTTTTGTAAGCTCATCAGTCCATCACTCAGTTTCTACTCTTTATGGAAGAGGATTATATTCAGTTATATTCAATAGACCTTTAATTGTTTTAGTTACATTCTACCATTAGCCAATGTTTGACTGCAAGTTTGCAGCTGCCTTTAGTCAAAGTTTGATTTTAGTTAATGTTTTGTTATAAGTTGCAATTTTGTATGCTAGAGTGCCAAACACTGATCTGTGGGAAAGGGCCAACCAGGAGCCCATACATGTTCAGATGAGACGAAGGAAATAGAGATGGATCGGGGACACACTGTGGAAAGAACCCTCAAATGTGACACAACAAGCACTTGACTGGAATCCGCAGAGGAAAAGGAAGTGAGGACGTCCGGAGCAGACATGGAAGCGGAGCATTTTGGACGAGCTCAGGACCACCGGCCTGACATGGGAAGCAGCCAAGAAACATGCCAATGACCACAAAAAGTGGAAAACAACTGTTGAGGTCCTATGCTCCACAAGGGGCAAAAAGGAAGAAGAAGAAGAAGAAGAAGAAGAAGAAGAAGAAGAAGAAGAAGAAGACATACAATTAAAGTATCATATCCTTTATCTTTTATTTGTTTCAGTCTTCAACCATGCTGAAGGACCACCTTGAAGGGTTTAGATAAGTAAATACAACACCAGTATTTATTTTCCTTAAGTCAGTTATTTGTCATATTGGTCTCTTTTGCCAAAATGTTTAGTTATAGGGTCATAAACAAACCAACACTGGTTGTCAAGCAGTGGTGGAGGACAAACACAAAGACACACACATACATCATGTCTGTTGCTGGTGTCATGTAAATGGCACCTATGCTGGTGGCATATAAAAAGTGCCCCTTACACTCTTGGAGTGGTTAGCATTGGGAAGAGCATCCAGCCATGGAAACCATGCCAAATCAGACTGGAACCTGGCACAGCTCTCTGGTTTACTAGTTCCAGTCAAACCATCTTACCCACGCCAGCATGGAAAGCAGACATTAGATGATGATGATGATGATGGTGATATATATATATCACCACCAATGGCTCAGTGATTAGGGCAGCAGACTCGTGGTCGTAGGATCATGGTTTCAATTCCAAGACCGGGCGTTGCAAGTGTTTATTGAGCGAAAACACCTAAAGCTCCATGAGGCTCCGGCAGGGAGGGGTGGCGATCCCTGCTGTACTCTTTCGTCGCAACTTTCTCTCACGCTTTCTTCTGTTGGCCTGCCCACTTGCCCAGCGGGGTGGCGTCATTTGAAGGCTAAAACAATGCGAAGTGCATTGTGACCAGCGATGTGTAGCAACATCTGATAGCCTGGTCAGTCACGTGATATATATATATAACCCATGCTAGCATGGAAAACGGACGCTAAATGATGATGATGATGATGATGATATATATGTGTGTGTGTGTATATATATATGTGTGTGTATATATATATATATATATATATATATATGTATATATATATATGTATAACAATTTAGGAGTGACCCTAACAGGTCATTCGTCCACCAGAAAGAGCAGCCATAACTCACACCGCCAAGTAGTAGTAATTCAGAAATTAGGTGAAAATTAAAAACATTTACCCTAATTCATCTTTTAGACGTTGCAACGTTTCGGTGTCATTAATGATTAATTAGCTTAATTAAATTAAATTAAGCCAATCTACCATAGGTTACACTTCATCAGTAAAAAACCTGGGAGAGACAAATATACACGAGGCGTCTGTATCGATGCCTACGGAATATCTGTCTTAAAATTTTCAAGACTGACGTATTCGCGCCAAACTTATCAGCAGTAAATATAACTGCCGATTCAATCTCAGAATTATTCAGAAAATTATCATTAGTCAATTAGGGTAGCAAAATTCAATAGAAATTTATCGCTACCAGCGGCCTGGTGGAAAAGAGAAAATAGTCATCGACTAAATATATAAATATAACAATTTAGGAGTGACCCTAACAGGTCATTCGTCCACCAGAAAGAGCAGCCATAACTCACACAGCCGCCAAGTAGTAGTAATTCAGAAATTATTGGTGAATTTAAAAACATTTACCCTAATTCATCTTTTAGACGTTGCAACGTTTCGTTTCGGTGTCATTAATGATTAAATTAGCTTAATTAAATTAAATTAAGCCAATCTACCATAGGTTACACTTCATCAGTAAAAAACCTGGGAGAGACAAATATACACGAGGCGTCTGTATCGATGCCTACGGAATATCTGTCTTAAAATTTTCAAGACTGACGTATTCGCGCCAAACTTATCAGCAGTAAATATAAACTGCCGATTCAATCTCAGAATTATTCAGAAAATTATCAATTAGTCATTTAGGGTAGCAAAAAAATTCAATAGAATTTATCGCTACCAGCGGCCTGGTGGAAAAGAGAAAATAGTCATCGACTAAATATATAAATATAACAATTTAGGAGTGACCCTAACAGGTCATTCGTCCACCAGAAAGAGCACCATAACTCACACCGCCAAGTAGTAGTAATTCAGAAATTAGGTGAAAATTTAAAAACATTTACCCTAATTCATCTTTTAGACGTTGCAACGTTTCGGTGTCATTAATGATTAATTAGCTAATTAAATTAAATTAAGCCAATCTACCATAGGTTACACTTCATCAGTAAAAAACCTGGGAGAGACAATATACACGAGGCGTCCTGTATCGATGCCTACGGAATATCTGTCTTAAAATTTTCAAGACTGACGTATTCGCGCCAAACTTATCAGCAGTAAATATAAACTGCCGATTCAATCTCAGAATTATTCAGAAAATTATCAATTAGTCAATTTAGGGTAGCAAAAAATTCAATAGAAATTATCGCTACCAGCGGCCTGGTGGAAAAGAGAAAATAGTCATCGACTAAATATAAATATAACAATTTAGGAGTGACCCTAACAGGTCATTCGTCCACCAGAAGAGCAGCCATAACTCACACCCCAATAGTAGTAATTCAGAAATTAGGTGAAAATTTAAAAACATTTACCCTAATTCATCTTTTAGACGTTGCAACGTTTCGGTGTCATTAATGATTAAATTAGCTTAATTAAATTAAATTAAGCCAATCTACCATAGGTTACACTTCATCAGTAAAAACCTGGGAGAGACAAATATACACGAGGCGTCTGTATCGATGCCTACGGAATATCTGTCTTAAAATTTTCAAGACTGACGTATTCCCGCCAAACTTATCAGCAGTAATATAAACTGCCGATTCAATCTCAGAATTATTCAGAAAATTATCAATTAGTCAATTTAGGGTAGCAAAAAATTCAATAGAAATTTATCGCTACCAGCGGCCTGGTGAAAAGAGAAAATAGTCATCGACTAATATATAAATATAACAATTTAGGAGTGACCCTAACAGTCATTCGTCCACCAGAAAGAGCAGCCATAACTCACACCGCCAAGTAGTAGTAATTCAGAAATTAGGTGAAAATTTAAAAACATTTACCCTAATTCATCTTTTAGACGTTGCAACGTTTCGGTGTCATTAATGATTAAATTAGCTTAATTAATTAAATTAAGCGAATCTACCATAGGTTACACTTCATCAGTAAAAAACCTGGGAGAGACAAATATACACGAGGCGTCTGTATCGATGCCTACGGAATATCTGTCTTAAAATTTTCAAGACTGACGTATTCGCGCCAAACTTATCAGCAGTAAATATACTGCCGATTCAATCTCAGAATTATTCAGAAAATTATCAATTAGTCAATTAGGGTAGCAAAAAAATTCAATAGAAATTTATCCTACCAGCGGCCTGGGGAAAAGAGAAAATAGTCATCGACTAAATATATAAATATAACATTTAGGAGTGACCCTAACAGGTCATTCGTCCACCAAAAGAGCAGCCATACTCACACCGCCAAGTAGTAGTAATTCAGAAATTAGGTGAAAATTTAAAAACATTACCCTAATTCATCTTTTAGACGTTGCAACGTTTCGGTGTCATTAATGATTAAATTAGCTTAATTAAATTAATTAAGCCAATCTACCATAGGTTACACTTCATCAGTAAAAAACCTGGGAGAGACAAATATACACGAGGCGTCTGTATCGATGCCTACGGATATCTGTCTTAAAATTTTCAAGACTGACGTATTCGCGCCAAACTTATCAGCATTAAATATAAACTGCCGATTCAATCTCAGAATTATTCAGAAAATTATCAATTAGTCAATTTAGGGTAGCAAAAAAATTCAATAGAAATTTATCGCTACCAGCGGCCTGGTGGAAAAGAAAATAGTCATCGACTAAATATATAAATATAACAATTTAGGAGTGACCCTAACAGTTCATTCGTCCACCAGAAAGAGCAGCCATAACTCACACCGCCAAGTAGTAGTAATTCAGAAATTAGGTGAAAATTTAAAAACATTTACCCTAATTCATCTTTTAGACGTTGCAACGTTTCGGTGTCATTAATGATTAAATTAGCTTAATTAAATTAATTAAGCCAATCTACCATAGGTTACACTTCATCAGTAAAAAACCTGGGAGAGACAATATACACGAGGCGTCTGTATCGATGCCTACGGAATATCTGTCTTAAAATTTTCAAGACTGACGTATTCGCGCCAAACTTATCAGCAGTAAATATAAACTGCCGATTCAATCTCAGAATTATTCAGAAAATTATCAATTAGTCAATTTAGGGTAGCAAAAAAATTCAATAGAAATTTATCGCTACCAGCGGCCTGGCGGAAAAGAGAAAATAGTCATCGACTAAATATATAAATATAACAATTTAGGAGTGACCCTAACAGGTCATTCGTCCACCAGAAGAGCAGCCATAACTCACACCGCCAAGTAGTAGTAATTCAGAAATTAGGTGAAAATTTAAAAACATTTACCCTAATTCATCTTTTAGACGTTGCAACGTTTCGGTGTCATTAATGATTAAATTAGCTTAATTAAATTAAATTAAGCCAATCTACCATAGGTTACACTTCATCAGTAAAAAACCTGGGAGAGACAAATATACACGAGGCGTCTGTATCGATGCCTACGGAATATCTGTCTTAAAATTTTCAAGACTGACGTATTCGCGCCAAACTTATCAGCAGTAAATATAAACTGCCGATTCAATCTCAGAATTATTCAGAAAATTATCAATTAGTCAATTTAGGGTAGCAAAAAAATTCAATAGAAATTTATCGCTACCAGCGGCCTGGTGGAAAAGAGAAAATAGTCATCGACTAAATATATAAATATAACAATTTAGGAGTGACCCTAACAGGTCATCGTCCACCAGAAAGAGCAGCCATAACTCACACCGCCAAGTAGTAGTAATTCAGAAATTAGGTGAAAATTTAAAAACATTTACCCTAATTCATCTTTTAGACGTTGCAACGTTTCGGTGTCATTAATGATTAAATTAGCTTAATTAAATAAATTAAGCCAATCTACCATAGGTTACACTTCATCAGTAAAAAACCTGGAGAGACAAATATACACGAGGCGTCTGTATCGATGCCTACGGAATATCTGTCTTAAAATTTTCAAGACTGACGTATTCGCGCCAAACTTATCAGCAGTAATATAAACTGCCGATTCAATCTCAGAATTATTCAGAAAATTATCAATTAGTCAATTTAGGGTAGCAAAAAAATTCAATAGAAATTTATCGCTACCAGCGGCCTGGTGGAAAAGAGAAAATAGTCATCGACTAAATATATAAATATAACAATTTAGGAGTGACCCTAACAGGTCATTAGTCCACCAGAAAGAGCAGCCATAACTCACACCGCCAAGTAGAGTAATTCAGAAATTAGGTGAAAATTAAAAACATTTACCCTAATTCATCTTTTAGACGTTGCAACGTTTCGGTGTCATTAATGATAAATTAGCTTAATTAAATTAAATTAAGCCAATCTACCATAGGTTACACTTCATCAGTAAAAAACCTGGGAGAGACAATATACACGAGGCGTCTGTATCGATGCCTACGGAATATCTGTCTTAAAATTTTCAAGACTGACGTATTCGCGCCAAACTTATCAGCAGTAAATATAAACTGCCGATTCAATCTCAGAATTATTCAGAAAATTATCAATTAGTCAATTTAGGGTAGCAAAAAATTCAATAGAAATTTATCGCTACCAGCGGCCTGGTGGAAAAGAGAAAATAGTCATCGACTAAATATATAAATATAACAATTTAGGAGTGACCCTAACAGGTCATTCGTCCACCAGAAAGAGCAGCCATAACTCACACCGCCAAGTAGTAGTAATTCAGAAATTAGGTGAAAATTTAAAAACATTTACCCTAATTCATCTTTTAGACGTTGCAACGTTTCGGTGTCATTAATGATTAAATTAGCTTAATTAAATTAAATTAAGCCAATCTACCATAGGTTACACTTCATCAGTAAAAAACCTGGGAGAGACAAATATACACGAGGCGTCTGTATCGATGCCTACGGAATATCTGTCTTAAAATTTTCAAGACTGACGTATTCGCGCCAAACTTATCAGCAGTAAATATAAACTGCCGATTCAATCTCAGAATTATTCAGAAAATTATCAATTAGTCAATTTAGGGTAGCAAAAAAATCAATAGAAATTTATCGCTACCAGCGGCCTGGTGGAAAAGAGAAAATAGTCATCGACTAATATATAAATATAACAATTTAGGAGTGACCCTAACAGGTCATTCGTCCACCAGAAAGAGCAGCCATAACTCACACCGCCAAGTAGTAGTAATTCAGAAATTAGGTGAAAATTTAAAAACATTTACCCTAATTCATCTTTTAGACGTTGCAACGTTTCGGTGTCATTAATGATTAAATTAGCTTAATTAAATTAAATTAAGCCAATCTACCATAGGTTACACTTCATCAGTAAAAAACCTGGGAGAGACAAATATACACGAGGCGTCTTAATTAAATTTAATTAAGCTAATTTAATCATTAATGACACCGAAACGTTGCAACGTCTAAAAGATGAATTAGGGTAAATGTTTTTAAATTTTCACCTAATTTCTGAATTACTACTACTTGGCGGTGTGAGTTATGGCTGCTCTTTCTGGTGGACGATGACCTGTTAGGGTCACTCCTAAATGTTATATTTATATATTTAGTCGATGACTTTTCTCTTTTCCACCAGGCCGCTGGTAGCGATAAATTTCTATTGAATTTTTTGCTACCCTAAATTGACTAATTGATAATTTTCTGAATAATTCTGAGATTGAATCGGCAGTTTATATTTACTGCTGATAAGTTTGGCGCGAATACGTCAGTCTTGAAAATTTTAAGACAGATATTCCGTAGGCATCGATACAGACGCCTCGTGTATATTTGTCTCTCCCAGGTTTTTTACTGATGAAGTGTAACCTATGGTAGATTGGCTTAATTTAATTTAATTAAGCTAATTTAATCATTAATGACACCGAAACGTTGCAACGTCTAAAAGATGAATTAGGGTAATGTTTTTAATTTTCACCTAATTTCTGAATTACTACTACTTGGCGGTGTGAGTTATGGCTGCTCTTTCTGGTGGACTAATGACCTGTTAGGGTCACTCCTAAATTGTTATATTTATATATTTAGTCGATGACTATTTTCTCTTTTCCACCAGGCCGCTGGTAGCGATAATTTCTATTGAATTTTTTGCTACCCTAAATTGACTAATTGATAATTTTCTGAATAATTCTGAGATTGAATCGGCAGTTTATATTACTGCTGATAAGTTTGGCGCGAATACGTCAGTCTTGAAAATTTTAAGACAGATATTCCGTAGGCATCGATACAGACGCCTCGTGTATATTTGTCTCTCCCAGGTTTTTTACTGATGAAGTGTAACCTATGGTAGATTGGCTTAATTTAATTTAATTAAGCTAATTTAATCATTAATGACACCGAAACGTTGCAACGTCTAAAAGATGAATTAGGTAAATGTTTTTAAATTTTCACCTAATTTCTGAATTACTACTACTTGGCGGTGTGAGTTATGGCTGCTCTTTCTGGTGGACGAATGACCTGTTAGGGTCACTCCTAAATTGTTATATTTATATATTTAGTCGATGACTATTTTCTCTTTTCCACCAGGCCGCTGGTAGCGATAAATTTCTATTGAATTTTTTGCTACCCTAAATTGACTAATTGATAATTTTCTGAATAATTCTGAGATTGAATCGGCAGTTTATATTTACTGCTGATAAGTTTGGCGCGAATACGTCAGTCTTGAAAATTTTAAGACAGATATTCCGTAGGCATCGATACAGACGCCTCGTGTATATTTGTCTCTCCCAGGTTTTTTACTGATGAAGTGTAACCTATGGTAGATTAGCTTAATTTAATTTAATTAAGCTAATTTAATCATTAATGACACAGAAACGTTGCAACGTCTAAAAGATGAATTAGGGTAAATGTTTTTAAATTTTCACCTAATTTCTGAATTACTACTACTTGGCGGTGTGAGTTATGGCTGCTCTTTCTGGTGGACGAATGACCTGTTAGGGTCACTCCTAAATTGTTATATTTATATATTTAGTCGTTGACTATTTTCTCTTTTCCACCAGGCCGCTGGTAGCGATAAATTTCTATTGAATTTTTTGCTACCCTAAATTGACTAATATATATGTATATATATATATGTATATATATATATATATATATATATATATAATATATATATTATATATATATATATATATACACTACCGTCAGAAATTAATAGCACCCTTGATTTGCTCTTCACTCAAGGTATGTGCTGTCACCTAGTGGCCATATCTCGAACTATTGCTTTGTTGCGAGTTCACTGTTGCGCAGAACGATGACGTAACTTTGTTTGCAGAGCAGTTTGAGAGTCTACAGCCTTATGATGTTGACATAGCAGTGCAACAAATTGGAGTGCGGATGCAGACAATCTTCCTTTGTTAATAGATATAGGTAGCGCCTCGCAAGGACCGAAATCACACCATACTAAGTTTTCTCATCGCGTGTAAGACGGTTTGAACAGCTCATAGGTAATTGATTTAACCTATTTAATGTAGAAATTTGAGAAGTGCTAATTAATTTCTGACGCAAGTGTATATATATATATATATGTATGTATGTATGTATGTATGTATGTATGTATGTATGTATGTATGTATGTATGTATGTATGTAGGTCATTAAGAATGAAATGTCTGGTTTTCTTATGCCCCAAGTTTGACAGTCGTTAACTCTAATTTTTTTATCCTGACAATTCTTCTTTGTTTTAGAACACTGAAGAGTTACATCATCACTTTTTGAAATGCAGTTCATGGTGTCTGATTATATTGTGAGTTTTCTCTTGTAAATCAATTTCTGTGAATCCATGGATAGATAAAAAATTCATGTTGTTTATGAATATGAGTTCTGCCATGGAACCAATGCATCCCAGACAGCTTGAAACATCAATCAGGTGTTTGGTGAATATGTGGTGAATGAGCCCAATGTACGTCAATGGTTTGAGAAGTTCCGGTCTGTTGACTTTACCCTAGAAAATCAGCCCCATGGTAGATCTGGGACCAAGGTGGATAATGATGAGCTGGAAACTGTATTGGAAGCACATACATGTCGGACTACGTGTGAGTTAGCAGCAAGGTTTGATAGTTCCATTCCAACTGTATTGGACCATCTGAAACAAATAAGCAAGGTAAAGAAGCTGGACAAGTGGGTACCACATGAACTGAACAAGCATCAAATGACATGTTGTCTTGAAACTTGCTGTTCTTTGCTGTCACGGCATAAAAGCAAACCATTTTTGCATCATTTTGTTATGTGTGATGAAAAATGGATTCTTTTCAACAATAGAAAGCATTCTGCATGGTGGCTGGATAGAGGCAAAGTACCAAAACACAATCTAAACAAGAATATTCACCAAAATAAAGTAATGATGTCTGTTTGGTGATCCAGGGTTGGTGTCATCCACTACAGCTTCATGAGACCTGTTAAGTCAATTACAGTGGATGTATACAAACAATTGAATGAAATGATGAGTGAATTTGCAATTAAACAACCAAGATTGGTCAATAGAGACAAGCCAATTCTCTTGCAAGACAATGTTCAGCCACATGTTGCACAAAGAATGCTACTCCAGTTACAGGAACTGAACTTGGAAGTACTGTGTCATCCACCATACTCACCAGACCTTGTATCAACTGACTATCACATTTTCCAGGCACCAGACAACTCTTTGCAAGGAAAAAACTTCAAATCTGAAAAAGATGCAAAAACAGCCTTTCAGGAATTCATCACCTCTTGCTCTCCAGAATTCTTCACTACCAGCTAAATAAGCTACTGATAAAATGGCAAAATTATGTTGATAATTTAGGTGCATACTTTGATTAATTGCATTGCTTTTTGTTGAGATAAAGTAAAATAAACTTTCAGTTCAAAATTAGACATTTCATTCTTAATGACCTGATATATATATATATATATACATATATACAGTGGGCTTCCACACAGTTTTAATCTACCAAATTCACTCACAAGGCACTTGCCCAAGGTGCCACAAAGTACTTCGGAACTTTCTCAACCAATCAGGCATGCCTGAATGATTTTTGCCGTCCATATTTGCACTCCTTAAGATACCCTACATTAAGCTTCCAATCATCATCATCATCATCATCGTTTAACGTCCGTTCTCCATGCTAGCATGGGTTGGACGGTTCGACCGGGGATCTGGAAAGCCAGAAGGCTGCACCAGGCTCCAGTCTTATCTGGCAGTGTTTCTACAGCTGGATGCCCTTCCTAACGCCAACCACTCCGTGAGTGTAGTGGGTGCTTTTCACGTGCCACCTGCACAGGTGCCAGGCGAGGCTGGCAACGGCCACGGTCGGATTGGTGTATTTTATGTGCCACCTGCACGGAAGCCAAACGAGGGGGTGCTGGCATCGGCCACGAGTCGGATAGTGCTTTTTACGTACCACCAGACCAGGGATCCTGGCTGGGTCAATTCGATTTCGATTTCGCTTGCCCCAACATGTCTTCGCAAGCAATGGGGTTGGCATGGGTGCCTGTCGTACGGTCAGATTGGTGTATTTTACATTTTTCATAATTCACAATCAGCACACTTAAAAAGATGTTGTCCACAGTGATAAAATCTTAAGACTGCTTCTTTCTAAGGATGCAAATTCTTCAGCCTCACTACTGTAATTGTATCTAAACATACTATGTATATTTTCCCCAGCTGACTTTTTCAATGCATCTTGTCCACCTGATATTATGCCTTAAGCTATACAATTTATAACACAAGATCTTGTACCTTTTCAGATTGTTCTATGGAAACTCTGTTAGAATTTTCAGAAAGCAATTTGGGACTCATAATGAAAACAGTGGACAAATAAATAACTGTTTCCACCAACACTTTTTGAAAATATTGATTAGACTAAGTGGACAACAGAGTGCCTGTAGCCTTTACAGATTCACCCAGGCAAATGAGTTCACTGTGGCTAGTAATGTTTAGCCTCAAGTTCTACACATCAATGACAGTGAGGGGAAATGCTGGTTAAAGAAGAATTTAACCCTTTAGCATTCAGATTACTCTGTCAAATGTAAGCATACTTAGTCATATTATTTTAAATTAATCACGCATTATCTCATAGCTTTGAGATTTCAACAATGTGACTGTTTGTTTTAAGAATGACATTGTAAGGTAAGTGTTAGAGCCCAGATTTAGTTGGTTTGAACATATAAAGCAGGTAAGATATTTTGGACAGATATGGTTAGTCTAAATGCTAAAGGGTTAAAGAAGATTATAGTTTTGAAGGAAGTATTTAATGAAAAATTGTTGTTGTTGTTATTGTTTAACCCCTAAGTCAATCCTGATTAAACACACTTACAAACAAAACCATTTCAGCTGTGACCATTTCATTTTTTTTTTCCAAATATAGTGTATTTAATGTGTTCCTCGTGTTATAAGATAGTAGGGATCGATTCTAGGGAGATCTGGTTACTGTTTTCAGTATATTGAACAACCACTGAGAAGCTTCTCTTATTTGATGCAAAGTATGGAATGTTGTGAGATCATCCTCATTGTTGTCTTCTAACCCATACTTACATGGGTCAGATTACAGTACATTGAGGCAGATTTTTTATGGCCAGATGCCCTTCCTGAGGCCATATCCTATCTGTTTTCAAGCAAGATAATAATCTCGCAGCCAACAAACAGTATGGATATGATTATGCAGAGAACTGGAAACAAATGCCACCATTTGAATGAGCTTTTTTTGTGTCCAAAGATTGCACAACATTAGTGTTTCTTTGTCTTGATATCACTTGGTTGATGTCAATGAGCATCAGTGTCATACGAACAGTATTCATCATTTCCGGTCTTCTATGGAAGTATGTCAGGCCATGTAGAACTATTAACTTCTTGGAAACAGGTAAGGGTGTGCAATAAGAAGGGCATCTCACTGTAGAAAATCTGTCTCAATGAATTCCACTTAACCCATGTGAGTATGGAAGAGGGGTGTTAAAAAATGATGGTTACGATGAATATATAAACATCAGGTCATCCCGTAAGTAATGTCCACACTTCTATATTTTCAATTTGTAAACGCTTTAGCAGTATTTTAGAATGTTTAAATGGCATCAATTAATGTTTATATGTATTTGGATATATTTAAACTAATTAAATTTCATTTTGCAGGATAGTCTAATTGAAATTTCACTAATTATAGTTCTTCAAACATGTCTAAGGAGCATTTGAGGCACATAAAGCTTTATGAGTTTAAAAAAAGGAACTCTGCAGCTGAAGTGACTCAAAATATTCCTTCAGCTTATGGAGAAGGGTGCCTGAATGAAAGAACTTGCAGAAGATGGTTTGTAAAATTCAGAAGTGGAGATGTCAGCCTTGAAGATGAGGTCTGAACAAGATGTCCAATTGAGTTTGATGATAAGCACCTTTTGGCAGAACTTGAAAAAGATCATGCAGTTTCAGTTGAAGAATTGGCAAGCAAGCTTTGTTCAAGCCATACAACTGTTCACCATCATCATCATCAACAGCTTGGATAGGTCCCAAAATTCAGAAAATGGGTGCCTCATGATTTGTTTGAAGCCAATTGCAAATACTGAATGGACATCTGCTTTTCTCTTCATTCTCATGAACTCATCTCACCCTTATTGGACAGACTGGTGACCGGTGATAAAATATTGGTCGTTTGTCAAAATGTTAAGTGTTGTAGACATTGGCTTGGTGAAAGGGAAAAGACCCAACTACAACCGAAAAGGGAACTCCAGGCGAAGAATGTTCTTCTCTCTGTTTGGTTGAATTGCTACCAACTAATGCAACAATCAATGCTCAAATCTACTGTCAGCAATTAGTGTGTTTGAAAGCTGCTTTGAAGAAAAAAAGGCTCATCTTAGTGAATTGAAAGGAAAGGGGGATGTTTCATCAGGACAATAGAAGACCCCCACATTGCCAAGATCACATCACAGATGATCAAGAAACTTGGCTGAGAGAAAATTGCTCATCCACCTTATTCCTCAGCACTTGCTCCTTCAGATTACCATTTGTTCCACAGTGTACAGAATCATTTGGATGGATTAACTCTTGAAACAACTGAATAAATCGAAACTGACCTTTCAGAGTTCTTCTCTTTGAAACCGAAAGAGTTTTTCACTAATGGGATTAAAAATCTTACAAGTAGATGGAAAGATGTCATAAATAATCACAGAAACTATATTGATGATTAAGTTTCATTAAAACACAAAATTTGATCAATTATTTTCGTTATTTAATATGGACATTACCTGACAGATGTGTGTTACACAAAAATGAAATTAAACTGACATTTCATTTTAACAGATATATTTACTAAAATTCCATAAAAATATCTTGAAATACTAAAGAGTAAATATTTTCAATAAAATCGCCATTGGCTTCAACCACGGCCTCCAGACAACTATGAAATCTCCTACAACTCTTCTGGATGGTCGACTTGTTTAGGTTGATGAATGCTGCCATAATCTTTGCCTTCAGTTTATCTTTGGTGTTACAAGAAATTTTGTTGGTCTCTCACTCAAATGCACCCCACACATAATAATCAAGGGGGTTGCAGTCTGGGGAGTTAAGTGGCTAGATGTTATGGGTAATGTGGCCTGGTGCAGACTCTTGTTGCCAGACATAGGGTCTTCCAGCAGCCACCATCTTGACCCAAGGCAGCACTACCTGTTCCAGATACTTGATGAATGCCTCTGTGTTGAGTGTGAGGCCATGGGAGAAGATGAATGGAGGCATAACGTCACCATCACTAGTGATCACTCCAAACACCATGATGTTGACTGGATGTTTGATTTTCATTACTCTCAGTACATGATTTTTATTACTCTCGATACATTTATTGCTCTCTGGACACGGCAAGCCAATGGTTGTTCTGTGTGTTCACCATCTGATCCTGGCAGAAATTTTTCTTGTTTGAGAAAAACCAAAGAATGTTCAGTTGGATGATCAGGTGCTTAAGTTTATTGAAAAGCTTTGTAGTGTGGTCTTTCCTCTTTTCCTTGATGGTTCAGGATAAAAATTGGCCCTTTCTCATCTTGCATGAGGAATACCAAATGTCTTCATGCACTACCTGCCTAATAAGTAACTCAGACACTCCCATGTCTATGGACCTGATTGACTTGGAGGGATCATTGTCAATCGCGGCCTGGATCTCACCAACAAATTCAGGCGTCCTTTTCTTATCAGAACAATCAGAGTGAGTTTTCCAAGCTACCATACGTTTGTTATCACTATTTGACTCATCCAACTCTTCCCAAATCCTCTGCACTGTCCTCAGATTGACACCCAAACACTCTGAAATGTTCGTATTGGAGCTTTTGGTGTGAATTCCAAGCAGTACAGCATGTTATTTCCAAATTTCTGGCAGAGTGAATTACATCATGATGCTGGTTTTCTCACAGACAGTGCCCAACTGATCCTACTATACTGTGTAGTCAACAAAATCAAAAACAATCAATGCACATACAAGAAATTAAAAATATAAAATGGCAACAATTTACCCATTGCACCCTGTGTGTGTGTGTTTCATCATCATCATCAACATTTAATGTCCATTTTCCATGTTGGCATGGGTTGGATGCTTGAGAGGAACTGGCAAGGCCAGGAACTGTACCAGGTTCCATAATCTGTTTTAGCTTGGTTTCTATGGCTGGATGCTCTTCCTAATGCCAACATTAGCATTCTTTTAGTTTCCATCTACTGAATCTACTCACAAGACTGGTTGACCCAGGGCCACAGTAAAAGACACTTGCCCAAGGTGTCATGCAGTGGGACTGAACTGCAAACCACATGGTTAGGAAGCAAATTTCTAAACCATACATCCATCCCTGAGATACTGTAGAAATTAATAAGAGGAAAATGACCCAAGGCAGCACTACCTGTTCCAGATACTTGATGTAGGCCTCTGTGTTGAGTGTGAGGCCATAGGAGAAGATGAATGGAGGCATAACGTCACCATCACTAGTGATCACTCCAAACACCATGATGTTGACTGGATGTTTGATTTTCATTACTCTCAATACATGATTTTTATTACTCTCGATACATGTTTATTGCTCTCTGGACACGGCAAGCCAATGGTTGTTCTGTGTGTTCACCATCTGATCCTGGCAGAAATTTTTCTTGTTTGAGAAAAACCAAAGGATGTTCAGTTGGATGATCAGGTGCTTAAGTTTATTGAAAAGCTTTGTAGCACGGTCTTTCCTCTTTTCCTTGATGGCTCAGGATAAAAATTGGCATTTTCTCATCTTGCATGAGGAATACCAAATGTCTTCATGCGCTACCTGCCTAATAAGTAACTCAGACACTCTCAGGTCTATGGACCTGATTGACTTGAAAGGATCAGTCAATCACGGCCTGGATCTCACCAACAAATTTAGGAGTCCTTTTCTTATCAGAACAATTAGAGTGGGTTTTCTGAGCTACCATATCTTTGTAATCACTATTAGACTCATCCAACTCTTTCCAAATCCTCTGCACTGTCCTCAGATTGACACCCAAACACTCTGAAATGTTCATATTGGAGCTTCCGGTGTGAATGCCAAGCAGTACAGCATGTCATTTCCAAATTTCTGGCAGAGTGAATTTGTTTTTCTCACAGACAGTGCCCAACTGATCCTACTATACTGTGTAGTCAACAAAATCAAAAACAATCAATATGCATACAAGAAATTAAAAATATTAAATGGCAACAATTTACCCATTGCACCCTGTATGTGTGTGTGTGTGTTTCATCATCATCATCAACATTTAATGTCCATTTTCCATGTTGGCATGGGTTGGATGCTTGAGAGGAACTGGCAAGGCCAGGAACTGTACCAGGTACCATAACCTGTATTAGCTTGGTTTCTATGCCTGGATGCTCTTCCTAATGCCAACATTAGCATTCTTTTAGTTTCCATCTACTGAATCTACTCACAAGACTTGTTGACCCAGGGCCACAGTAAAAGACACTTGCCCAAGGTGCCATGCAATGGGACTGAACTGGAAATCACATGGTTAGGAAGCAAATTTCTAAACCATACAGCCATCCCTGAGATACTGTAGAAATTAATAAGAGGAAAATGGGTAAGAAGGTACACAATAGGCTAGTTCGAAGGAGTATCTTTTTTTGTTGTTTGTTCCTTCTCGAGCCATGCCTGGCTCATAAGGGCTGGTTTCCCGGCTTCGTGGTGTATAGGTTCCCCACCTGGATGGGACAGTGGTCCATCGCAGGTGAGTTGCAGGAGGAAAGAGCGAGAGAAAGTTGTGGCGAAAGAGTCAGCAGAAGTTTCGCCATTACATTCTGCCGGAGCTGCGTGGAGCTTAGGTGTTTCGTTCATAAACACACACATCATCCGTTCTGAGATTCGAACCCGCCATCCCTCGACCGCAAGTCCACTGCTCTAACCACTAGGCCATGTGCCTCCACAAAGGAGTATCTTGATGGCGAATGGTTAATGTTTGGCTACCACAAACCTCAATGATACCCAAGAATGTGCATACTGGAATGTACAGAGATCAATTCCCTGTTAAACCAAACTTTACTGTTCATTCACATTGACACCATGATGATGTCGGTGTAGTGATGGTCATAGATATGTCATGCTTATCGTAATAGTATTGAAGTGGTCATGGTTTCAGTAGATAATGAATGCTGCCATCCCAAGACCATAGTCATAGGTTGTTTTTTGGGTTTTTTTTTTTTGTTCCTTCTTGAGCCATGTCTGGCTCATAAGGGCTGGTTTCCCCAGTTTCTTAGCGTATAGGTTTCCCACCTGGACGGGACACCGGTCCATCACAGGTGAGCTGCAAGATGCAGGAGGAAAGAGTGAGAGAAAGTTGTGGCGAAAGAGTCCGCAGAAGTTTCGCCATTACCTTCTGCTGGAGCTGCGTGGAGCTTAAGTGTTTCGCTCACAAACACACACATCGTCCGGTCTGAGATTCGAACCCGCGATCCCTCGACCGCAAGTCCGCTGCTCTAACCATCTTTAGTGATGGTAATGGAAGCGGTGGTGATTTTGACTGTGGTAGCAGTGGTCATTATTATAGTAGTGGTAATGATTGTGTTGGTGATGGTATTAATGACACTAATAGAACTGGTGCTAATAGTAGTAGAGAAACTAATGATGATGATGGCAGTAGTAAAGGTACTAATGGCAACGGTGATGGTGGTAGTATTAATAGTGGTGGTTGTGGTATTGATGGTGATGGAGGTAGTGATGGTTGTTACTATAGTGACTTCTATGACAACAGTATGGCTTTGTTGTTGTATTGCTTAGCTCCAGGTGAGCCCAAATCAAGCAGACCTATGATCAAGAAGCATTCCATCCGCAACTATTCTATCTTTATTTTTCCAGGCACAGTCTATCGAGGACTACACCATCCAATGTCTCCCTACTCTTTGTAAGACTGGCCAGAATGTGGTTTGATGGCGATTTCGCTACAGTTTCTAGCAGGTCGACTAACCACGTAGAAGTCCCCTCGTTGATTCATAACTTCATTGACCTTAATGGTGGTGGTGATGGCGGCGGCTGTAGAAATGAGGCTAGTGTTTTGATAAGAGGAGTGGAAGATCTGACGGTAACTGTATCTCACTTGACCCTTTAGCAACCGGATTACTCTTTCAAATGTAAGGCTAATTCATTCACATTGTTTCGAATTAATCATGCATTATTTTGCACTTATGACATTTCGATGATGTGGTCGTTTGTTTTTAGACTGAAATTGTAGAGTAGGTATGAGAGGCCAGAGCTGGCCGGTTTGCACATAAAACAGGTAGAATATTTGGGCCAGGTATGAACTGTTTATACACTAAAGGGTTAATAACAAATCAGACCTCAACCAATAGGCCATGATCCAAGTCGTTTCTATCGTGACTAATCTGACATTATTGTTTCTAGCAAATTGAATAATTGTGTGTAGTCTGTCGGTGGCTTGAATTTTTAATCTGCTACAGTTGTTGTTTAGTCCCAGGTCAGCTCTGTTCTAAAAGATGCTTGATCAAAAGACATTCCAGCAGTGACCATTCCATCATTCATGTTTTTCACATGTAACGTATCTAGAATCACATTATCCAATGTGTCCCCCTTTTGTGACACAAAGGGTGTAATTGAAAAAGAGGGATTTGGCTTCTACTTCTAGCAGGTCGAGCGACTAAGTAGAGGCTTCCTCGTTGACTCGCACTGGTAGAGAGTTCGCTGCGGTTAATGTTTAACGTCATTCATACATTCTCCATAATTAAATTGACTGTATTTTCGCGACAATGTAAAAACTCGTTAATTTTCTCGAATGATTTTCAGAAACACACACACGTGTGCATATATGTGTGTGCGTGCACAAACAAATGCTGCACCTAATACTTAGTGTTTTGTTTAACCAGATACTTACTAAGAAGCTTATCAATGTTGAACTTTGACCTGACCTATTGTGGGCGGAGCTAGGTCACTGATGACGCACACTCAGTTGACCTTCTCTTCCGTCTGTCTCGCTACTAACCCTTCTCTCTCCCCTCTGGATTCTTTATATATTTTTCACACTCCATTCTCTCCCTCTCTCTTATCTGTTCACCTGTTTTTATTTATATATCCATTGATACATTGATAGATTATATATTCATCGAATCTTTCTCCCAATCACTCTCTCTCTCTTCTATCAATTGGGCCATTAATTAATCTATCGGTCTGTCTTCCTGAACCTGTGCCATATATCCACACCACCACCATATGATTGCTTATGAGTCTTTCTTTCTTAGCCTCTCTGTCTGTCTCTTTCTCTTACAAAAACATATAGATATTGCCATCCTGTGTTGAGTAGGTTAACTGTAATGAGATCTCGTATTGATCAATGAAAGCGAACTTTACATTAAGTGCAACATTCTGCTCTTTCCCCATTTTCTGTATGTTACTTTTTCTGGCTTTTGTTTTTCTTTCTTTCTCACTTCCTCAGCTTTTCATTCTCTCTAACTATTCCTTTTCTTTCCCTCTATCTCTTCTTTTTTTCTCTCTCTTTCTATCACTTTACCCTTTAATTTCTCTTTCTTCGAAAATTTTGTCTCTTGCTTTCTCTCATATTTTTGTTTCGTCAAGTTTGATCTGGCTTGTTTATTAATAGGCAATAGGCGTTGGCACATCCCCACTCGTGAATAACTAAAATTGCGATGGAATGTTAAGTTACCGGAAGCCCCAGTATTGTGCTCGGCGCAAGTTCAATTCTCAACCGAACCACTTCTCTTCTGTTATTTTGTTTACCTGCGATTTCCGGTCATGGACGATAAAACTCTCTTCATTGAAGTGAATGAGGGGGTTTCTACCAGGTTCACTTGACTTTCATACACTACGTGAAAACTAGTCCCTTAGCGGTCAGCTAACATCAGCCCCTTAAAGATTCCAGGACAGTGTCGTCTCTCTTCATCTCCCTCGCCCTCACTCCCCCTCTCTCTCTTTCAGTATATATATATAAAAAAAAAAAACAGTTATTGTGCGCGCGCACACCCAAATATATTTCGTATGAGTCAACGAGGAAGCCTCTGAGCTCTCGGGAACCAGCCTTTTCAACTAAGAACCATATTCTGAATGGTGTACGAATTTCTCTGACAGACGTACACGAGGTACGGTCCCAATGATTAAATTCTCGCAAGAAGTTTCAAATCTCAAGTTAATTCGATTCGAAGCCACTCTGTCTCTTCGACATCGAATTTTTATTGAAATAGCAACCATAAAAAGCTTCTATGTAATCTTTAACCATATAGAAATAACAGCCAAATCTCCTTTATATCACAGCGTACTGCTTAAAAAAAAGGAAAGATACATTAGTCGGCGAACTTTAAGAATAGCTATCACTCGAATCCCATATCCCTAGAAAAAGAAAAGTGGTAGTTTTTGAAGGGTTTTTTCCTCAGTATCATTGTTTTGGTTTTTTTCTTCTTTAGGTACTATATTTTATTACATATATAACACGTACATGATACATATGTAATGCAAAATCGCATTAAATAGAAAACCAAGGAAAACACAAACATGAGTGAAGAAAGAAAAGAAGAAAAAAAATATCAATGCAACATCAAGTGCCTCAGTTGGTCGCACACAAGGTTCAACGGAACCTACTGAACATACTCGCGGCATTAACACGGGCGATGGCGAAGCTGGTGGGATTGGAACAGCCAAGCACCCTCACGGGTATCACCTCACATTTCGGTAAGGCGAGCTGCAAACGTTGACAAGAACTTCGCTGTTTGTGGCCCACTCCTCCAAACGTCTCAAACTCCCACAGGCTTGAAGAAGTGATTCACTAACAAGTCTCAATACTTAAGGATTTTTTTTCCCGTTTACTGCAGCATCTTTATGTTGCAACTGGAATTGCGATCCTGAAAATTTTACCAAAAATTTCAATTTTTTGAAATTTTCTCCCCCATTTCCATACCTTTTTTCCCTTCCTCATGAAGTTAGGATAACTATTCCAAACCTTCGCCCCATTGTATAATGTAGTCCTGGATACTTTTGGCCTTATACTCTGATCTCTACTGGGATACCTTTTATCCTTAGCCTGTTCTTTATGACTGACTTGGGGTTGAACGATACATATTCTATATTTGAATTAAATATTAATGAATTTCGTATTGGTTTCAACGAAGGATATAGAAAGACTTTTGCTGCAGTAACTGTCTTAGAAGAGAAATTCTTATAGATAGTCTGTATGAAAACACTAAATGAGGCTATGAATGATATCATTGGACTGTAGGTCACATGTTTCTACATCATTACACCTCGTCAGCTATGGATATTAAATCCATCACTCATAGCCCTCTAAAAACTGCCATTCTTATGTAAACAGCAAAAAATAAATATGCACATGTGTGCAAAGCTTTTGTTGAGCTGGAATTAATTATGAATGAGAGATTCAGTATCTGTAGCTGATGAAGTATAACAACGTAGAAATGTACCTTACTGCCTGATGACATAATTCATAGCCCAACTTAGTACATTTTCTGAACAGTTACTGCAGTGATGATCTTTGTGTTTGACTGTGAATTATCCACATTTTCACCATAATATATCTTTATTATTGTCATACCACCTTCTGGGCATGTGTGCTTATAGTTGGTACTATTGTGGTCCCATGATCGAAGTTTGAGCTTGATCATATCATTTTTCTTTATGGTTTTACAGTGTAAGCATGGCTGCTCCACTAGTAACATGCACCAAAGAAGAACAAAGAGCGGTGATCCGATTCCTCTGGTCGGAAGGTGTGTCAGGTCCTGAAATCATCGGAGGCTTTTAGCACAATACAGGGATAATGCACTACCATGTAAAAGTGTGTATGAGTGGACTGAGAAGTTTAAAAGTGGCCGGACAAGTGTGACACACAAAAAGGGAGCAGGATGCCTGTCAATCTACACTACTGATGAGAAGATTCAGCAAACTCGAGAGATGGTAATGGTGAACTGGTTCACCATTACCATCTCTCAGATCACTTGTCTTTATTCTTCTTTGGTGCACATTGCTAGTGGAGCGGCCATGCTTACACTGTAAAGCCAGAAAGAAAAATGGTATGATCTGGCTCAAACTTCAATCACATGACCACAATAGTACCAACTATAAGCACGCATGTGCAGAAGGGAATATGACAATGATAAAGATATATTATGGCAAAAGGGCGGATAATTTTTGACTTCCCCTCATATCATCATCATCATCATTTAACATCCGTTGTCCATTCTGGCATGGGTTGGACGGTTTGACTGAGCTAGCATGCTGGAAGGCTGCACCAGACTTCGGTCTCATTTGGCATGGTTTTCTATATCTGGATGCCCTTCCAACCATTCCAAGAGTGTAATGAGTGTTTTTACATGCTACCAGCATGGGTGCCAATTTGCATGACACCAGTATCTACCACGACTGCAATTTTGTTCAGCTTGATGGGTCTTCTTCTCAAGCACGACATAATGCCAAAGGCCTTGGTCATTGCTTCCGTGAGGCCCAACACTTGAAAGGAAGTCAGCCACCTTGCCTTTGTGAGGCCCAACACTCAAAAGGAACTCTGCCACTTTGCCTCCATGAGGCCCAATGCTCGAAAGGAACTCAGCTACTTTGTCTCCATGAAGCCCAATATGTATATATATATATATATATCTTCCATCATCATTTTACATAGCTTTTCATGTTGGCATGAGTTCATCAAGATCTAACAGATCAAAGGACCATCTCTTATTCCAACATAGCAGTTTTTACATGCATTTTATGGTTGAATGCCCTTCCTATCACCATGTACTATGTGCATGTTTATGTCACCTGCATTATATATAAGTGTTTGTATGTGTATAGGTGGACAGACAGATTGATGTAGGTATATTTAGTTATGACAGACAAGGGAATGTTCTCATTGATATAATGAAACACAAATCAGATACTTAAAAGAGATGTTGTGTTGGTAGACCAATCAAACACATGTTGATTTCTGAAGAATTGGACATTAAATCACTGATGATATTGATGACAATTATGATAATGATGATGGTGAGGATGGTAATGGTACAGGTGATGGCACTACCATATTGATTTGGTAGTGGTGGTGGTGGTGGTGGTATTGGCTGTGTTGGGGCTGTTAGAGGTGGTAGTAATGCTGCTGTTGTGATGGTAGTGGTAGGATTATTATAATGATAGTAATACTGTCATCATGGTGGTGCTGGTGGCAGTGGTGGAGGGTATCAAGCACAATGGAAAATGTGTTGTGAAGAAAAATTAAAAGCTTAAGAAATTAAAGGTTATTTTGTATTTCAACTGGAAATTTAAACCAACACACAATTACACTTAATCATTCGCTTATACACATTCACACTCTCACATACATAGACTCATGCATGCACACACGCTATAATCAGCAAGGAACCTAATCTATTGTATTTATATTGCTCATTAGTAACACTAAATTAAGAATTAATTTTAAAATAATTTGTCATTAATCTACAGTTAGGAGATTAAATGTCTAAATATCTGAGACAAATCAATGTTAATATGATTGTAATTTTTCAAACTGTTAACTTCATCACTGAATGTATATGCAATATTTATGAGAAAATGCATGGCCGAGTGGTTAGGCAACATGGTTCCTAATCTCAGGTCACTTTCCTTTGCATTGCTCCAGTCCACTCAGCTGGCAAAAATAAATATTTAAGATTGCCTGAGTACTTGGTCAGTATAATGTTAGCCTACCAATGTTAACCCTTTTGATACCAACTTGCCTGAGACAGCTCCTAATTTAATGATATCAACTTCCTGTTTGAAAGTGATTAAATGAAAATTACATATTGATTACGCTCCAAACAATGAGAACATCAGCTTAATAAAAACAAAGTTGTTTTAATAAATTCCTTATTATTTCCAAAATTAATTAAAATAGGTGCAGGCATGATTGCATGGTAAGAAGTTTGCTTCCCAACCATATTGTTTCAGATTCAGTACCATTGCATGGCACTTTGGACAGGTGTCTTCTAATATAGCTCTAGGCTAACCAAAACCTTGTGAGTGAATTTAGTAGATGGAAACTGAAAGAAGCCTGCCATATGTGTGTGTTACTGTCTCTTTGCCTTAACATCATATGATAATTGTAAATAAGTGTCAGTATCATGCAAGTGATATCCTTCATTTCCAATCTTTCATGAAAACATGTCTGGTCATGAGGAAATATTACCTAAAGCTCAAGTGTAGGAGTGGGCTGGCAGCAAGGTTATCCAGCTGTAGAAAATCTATCTCAACAAAATTCCACCCAATCCATGCAAGCATGGAAATGTGGAGATGAAACTGATGAAGACGATGATAATGACAACAACAATGATGGTGATGATGATGATGATGAATTGAAAATATGGCAACAGAATGGTTAACAATTCAGTAGTGTACCCCAAATCCTTCTGGCATGAATATAGATACAATCAACAGTGAACTGATATATTCTATCTTTTGATGTTAGGAAGGGCATCCAACCATAAGAACCATGTCAAAACAGACCTCACTGGGACTGGTGCCACATAAAAAGCACCTAGTTCACTCTCTAAAGTGGTTGGCATTAGGAAGAGCATCCATCTGTAAAAACTATACTAAAAAACGATGGTGGAGTTTGGTGCAGTCCTCAGGGTTGCCAACTCCTATCAAACCGCCCAACCCGTGACAGCATGGAAGATGGACATTAAATGATGATGATGATGAAGACGACAACATTTATATTAACACTATATTTCAGTTAATCATCATCAGGTGTCTTATTTTTGTATATTGTTCATTGTATGAGACCAGCTTCAAACAAGGAACCTTTATTTCTAAACTAGGAATAACAATGACCTGATCTGCTTGGCAATCAATGCACAATAAATAACATAAAGGAAGGATGGGTGAATGAATGCATCAATGGCTTTGGAGGGAAGACAAGAATATTCTTATACTTAGTTTAGAAAAAAATAACAAGTACCTAGTTCAAATCCAGGCTGTACACATCTGATGCTAATCTAATATTGAATCTAAATATAACATTCATGTTGATACTGTAATTTGCAATCTTTTTGTTTTTGCATTTCTAAATCGCAGCAGGGAAATATTGACATAAAACGATGATGATGATGATGGTCATTATCATGATCTGGTGGTGCTACTGCTGCTGCTGATAATGAATATGATGAGGATGAAAGCAATAATAACAGTGATAATGATGATAACAACAGCAGAGGTGGTGGTACTGCTGGTACTGGTGCCGGTGGTACTGTTGCTGGTGATGATGATGATGGTGGTGGTGGTGGTAGTGGTGGTGGTAGTGTTGCCAACAATGCTGGCAATGATAATAACAGTAACAATGGTGATGATGACAATAGCAGAGGTGGTGGGGAAGTGACAATGATGATGATGGTGGTGGTGGTCATGATGATGATGCTCATGATGATGGCAATGTTGACAATGACAACGAAGATGATGTCAAATCAAGTGTTTTATTCATTTACTGACAAATCCCTCCTCCCAGCTAAACTAAAAAGTAAACAAACAACACAAGAAAAAATTATGAAACAACCATGTAATATGAGGATGAGGAGAAAAAGGTTTTGAGGGAGAAGGAGAAAGGGTTAAAAATATTATTTATTAGCTTGATTTTGAGAATTATAACATCTTCAGTCTATATCTACACAATGATGTGTGGGTGAATGGATGGATGGATGTATGGATGGAAAGGAGTATGGATGAATGGGTGTGCAGATAAACAGATGGATGGATCAATTGATCGATTGAAGGATCAATGGATCAACGTCAGGATGGATGAGTGGGCAGGTGGACTGATACATAAATAGGTGGGTGGATGAAAATGGCTGGCTGGCTGGCTGGTTGGTTGACTAACTGGATAGATGGATGGATGGAAAGGAGCATGGACGAATGGGTATGTGGATAAACAGATGGTTGGATCAATTGATCGATTGAAGGATCAATGGATCAATGTCAGGATGGATGAGTGGGCAGGTGGACTGATACATAAACAGGTGGGTGGATGAAAATGGCTGGCTGGCTAGTTGACTAACCTGATGGATGGATATACAGGTGGGTGGATGAAAATGGCTGGACAGATGGTTGAATAGATGGATTGATGGTTGGATGGATAGATGGATGGTGGAATGTATGGATGACATCATGAATGGGTGAATGGACGGATGAACTGATAAGTGAATGGTTACATAGATAGATGGATGGATACGTGGGTGGATGGAAAATAGATAGATGTGTAGAAAGATGGATGGATATATGGGTGAGTGGGAAAGTGGATGGATGACTTGATGGATAGATAGGAGAATGAATAGATGGATGGATTGATACATGAACAGGTGGATGCAAGGCTGTATAGATGAGTAAATAAATAATTGGACAGGTGAATGCATGGATGGATAAGATAGATGGAAGGGGAAAGAGATACATACATTAACATATTAGATGGCTAAAAGATGGATGATTAGATGGATAGAGAGATAGATACATACATACATAGACAGAATAGTTGATGGATACTGATTGTAAAGAGAAATGAATACTTCTAAATGCTTCATTCAAGACATCAGTTGTGAAATTGCGCATATTGCAGGTAACAGCATGTGCATGCATGTGTGTGTGTGTATTGCTTCTGACCAGCTGGGGAATTTCAAGTGAATAACTGTAGAACCACAGTAGGGAGAGAGAGAGAGAGAGATACAACAAATGTTTATGTCTTCATCATTCTCTCTACAGTCTCTTGTCTGAGCCATACATTCATCATCACCATGAACTTCCAGAAAATCGGTCAAGTGCAACTGAACAATGGTTTAACTGTATATGTACATAAATACATAAATATATGCATGCATATACACACACACACACACATGTATATACACACATATATATTCATGTATGATTGTCTATGTATGTGTTTGTATATGTGGCTCAGTTTATCACAGTGTCTTATTTTCTCTCTCTTTAGACGTGTATATATATATATATATATATATATACATATATATACACACCTGCAAAACAAACTCTCTCTTCCCTCCTAATTCACTTCTTTGTCTTTCATTTTCTTCCTCTTCTTCCTGACTATATGCATATATTTTTTTCTTATCTTTTATATTTTTCTTGTTCTATTCAGTGAACTGCAGCCATGTTGGGACTCTGCCTTGAAGGGTTTTGTTGAGTGATCAACCCCAGTACTTTATTTAAAGTCTGGTACTTATTCTATCAGTCTCTTTTGCTAAACCACTAAGTTATGGAGGGATAAACATACCAACATCCATTGTCCAGGGAATAGTAAGGGACAAACACAAACGTAAAGATGCAGATGCACACACATATATACACAGGGGAGAAAGAAAATTCAACTTCAGTATTTGATTAGTACTTCATTTATTGATCTAGAAAAAAATGAAAGGTAAAGTCGATCTCATCTGGATTTGAGCTCAAAATGTAGAGAGCTGGAAGGAATACTGTAAAGCATTGTATCCAATACTTTAATGACTTCACCAACTCACCACTTTCATATATAAATATACAAAAGAATGACTGAGTGGCTGTGTGGTAAGTAGCTTGCTTACGAACCACATGGTTCCAGGTTCAGTCTCACTGCGCGGCACCTTGGGCAAGTGTCTTCTATTATCGCCTTGGGTCAACCAAAGCCTTGTGAGTGGATTTGGTAGACAGAAACTGAATGAAGCCTGTAATATATATATATATATCTATATATATATGTTTGTGTGTCTGTGTTTGTCTCCCCAACATCGCTTGACAACTGATGCTGGTATGTTTACATCCCTGTAACTTAGCGGTTCGGCAAAAGAGACCGATAGAATAAGTACTAGGCTTACAAAGAATAAGTCCTGGGGTTGATTTGCTCGACTAAAGGCGGTGCTTCAGCATAGCCACAGTCAAATGACTGAAACAAGTAAAAGAGTAAAAGAATAAGGATGTCTACTTCGTGAAAACTAGAATATAAATTGGGGGTCAGTATATTTGATGTCATCAGCATTGTCATCATCATCATCATCATTATCATCATTTAATGTCCACCTTCCATGCTGGCATGAGTCAGACAGTTTGACAGGAGCTGGCAAGCCAGAGGACTTCATTCACCCAGTTGTAAGAAAGAAATTTCAGTGAACTGAAATTACATTTTTACTAATGAGAGCAATCTTTATGTAAATGACTAATTCTCACTAAAAAAGGCAGCAGAAACAACCGTTAAATTTTAATTAATAAATATTAATTAATTATGGAATAGAATGTAGTGGGAAGTGTCTGAATTTTAATCATGCAAGGACAACTCTAGATACGTTTCTGCATTTTGGACCTCTTCAGTAAAGCATAGTGAAATCATTACGGCACTATATATTTGCAAAGATTGGAAGATAGATGTGTTTTACAGACAAGCAAAGAAAAAGACTCCTCCTGAGATTCATATTACAGAAAATAGCAGCATTGGTAGTTCACATTTCCCTTTACTATAAAAGGAGATAGGACCAATGACAAGGAAGACCCAAGATGATTTGTACCTTCCCTTAGCTGTAGAAGGCTGCTAGAGACCCACTCTAATGGAACTTACTTTAACTCATTTGTTACCATATTTTTATTGAAATACACCGGCTTTGTTGTAATTAATTTCAAATATAAGAAAAATTTAGTAAAATAATTTGGTCATTATTAAATTCGTGATTGGAACATAAATTTACATGAAATTTTGATTGAAAAGATTTAACTTAGATAATTTTAAAACAAGTCACTTGTATCATAGAACCAGGATTCTCACACAGGTTGGCATCAAGGGTTAAATTTGGCTAGTATTGTAAAAGGCAGCATAACAGTTATTGGTAAATATCAAAGCATATTCCTCCTAGAGTAGCCCTACATACTATATCTCTGGAGCCAACTACTGTATTAAGGTCCCTTACAAAATAAGCTAGGGTCACAAAGCACTTGGTTACTGAGTGTAACTACAGCAAAGCTTGGTAGGAGTCTTGGTGTGGAAAAGGCTGTGCATACTAGGAGAAAAGACATGCACTAGCCTACTTACCACCTCACACATAGGCTAGCTTGCAAGTGTTTTGAGTATTCTGTGAAATACTCAACAATAATTCAATCAGTTCGAAGCTCAGATTGTAGTTGATCAAACAACTGAGGGTGCGTTACCTTAATAGTGAAAATCAAAATAAAACAAAATGCATAACACGTGTGTGTGTGAATACAAAACACACACACTATATATATACATATATACACACATATATGTGTGTGAGTGAGTGTCTGTTCTGTGTTGACATAATCCGTCAGATGAGCAAACTCATCTCGCTTCACTATTGTTTATACAACACTGACATTAAGCAGCTTTCACTGACCATTGATGCTTCAAGTTATCTCCCTTTTCTTTATTCTCCTCATCTCTTTCTCTCTCTCTCTCTTCGTTGTTATCTTTCATTCTTCTATCATTCTCCCTCCTTGTACCTTCTTATATCTTTACTGTTTCCTCCTATTGTTCTCTCTCTTTCTCTCATTCGTTCTATCCCTCCACCTTTTTATTTCCTTATTTTTCATTGCTCTCTCTCTCTCTCTCTTTGCTCCTTATTTATCTCCCTCTCTTCTTTATGTCAGCTCTTCCTGATCTCCTTATCCCTTTCTTTCCTTCTTTCCTATTCTCTTTACTGTGCCGCCTCTCTCTTCCTCTCCATCTATCTATCTATCTATCTATCTATCTATCTATCTATCTATCTATCTATCTATCTATCTATCTATCTATCTATCTTTTACTTTCTCTCTTTCTCAAAATCTCTACTTTCCCGATTCTTTTTTCCTTTTTCTCTTTGTATTTTCTCCTAACTCTTTCTTTAAAATATTTAGTACTATCACATCACTGAAGACTAGGTCTTTGAATTCTCCTGTGCCTCATTCCTGGCGAAATCATTTTTTAAAATAACTTTCCCCTTTCCTATCCTTCTCCCTCACTGTATAACATCATTTTATCTGGAACTTTTTGATGTTCTTTAATTAATTAATGAATAAATTTTTTTTTTTTTTTTTTTTTAGGTAATGTTACAAAAACTTCCCTTATTCCTTGAAGTTAAGAGCAGAGGAGAGCAGTGTCCATTTCTTTTGCAGGCACTTCCAGACTGGTAAAATTAAGGTTGATTCCCATCTGTAACTGTTAAGAGCAGAGGGAGTAGTGCCCTTGAGTGATAACCAAAATGGACATCTACAAGGTAATGACTACAGAGAAAAAATTTTTTTAAACTAGAATCAAGCAAGGAGGGATCTTGAAGCTTGTTCCAAATACTTCCAAATGTTACTGAAGACACCTAAGTACCATGAAAATGACACTGAAAGTGAGAAATGTCAATCTCCACAACCATCATTATTGAAAATAACCAGAGTGACTTCTAACTTTCTCTTTTCATACTAAAAATGAGAATGACATAATTCCCCTGAAATGTATATAATTAGAACAATGTGTATAATTACATAAATGGATTTTTATAATTACATCAGTGGATTTATGCTGGGGTTTTTTTTTTTTGCTTGTTTGTTTATTTTTTTTACTTCCTTGTAGCTTAATCAGGGAAAAGAGGACAGTATTCAGGACCTTTTTTATGACCTCTGAGATTTGTAGGCGGTAGTTATCTTTAGACCGGAAACTTGGCCTGAATGCTAGGAATAAAGTGAACTCTACTAAAGACACCCATGAGCCAGGTGATGATGCTAACTAGGGGATAGACTTTATCTATTACCCATAATTAGAATAATCTACATCCTTGAATGGAAGGAACCCCTAATTTTTTTATCTTAAAATTTGGAAAAATATGTTTTGTAAGGGATTATAATACTATCCATGTATAAGAAACTTCCATATTTTTTTAACCTAATTTTTGACAAAAATGCATTCCATATACACATTAACATACCATAATCCTGAAAACTTCTCTGTATTTTGTACATGACATTGCATTCAACGACAACAGCATTTAGAATGAACCAACATGAAAAGCTCAAAGCAGTCTCTCCACTGGTTAGAAATAGCAACAAAATATCCCTCAATTATACCATACTATTTTCCAGTTACAACATATTATTTTAAAAAGGACCGACACAATTGTATAGTCCTAGATGCACTGCATATATAAAAAAAGCAACACCTTCAATCATGGGACTAACCTGGGATCAGGTTTGACCTGAAGTTAAACAAAAACAATAAAACAAACATTTAAAAATCAGAACTAAAATATAAATAATGAATTAAAAGCCATAGGTAGGAGATAAAGGCCACCATCTAGTATTGTTAGAACACATGAAAGATCTTTCCAAATGTAGAGTTGAATAACTAAATTTTTATGAATGGATGGATGGATTTCTATTGGTTTTGACAAAAAGGTTTCTCTTGTTGAAATGAGATGTTTGGGTGCTGCTGTTGTGACACTGAAGATTTGGCATGGCTGAGTGGACATTCAGTCTGTTCTGGTAAGAGTACTTTTTGGCACTGGAGGTAAACACGCACACATACATACACTAGTGTACATGCACACAAAGATACATGTGCAGATAGAGAGAGTGGGAGAAGGAAAGACATTACAATTTATTAATTAAACATGTTTGACATAAACACTTTCCCTCTCCTCATGCATATGAAGAGAAGTATATTCTCACATAATTAGAGAGAATGAAGAAGAAAGAGAGAAATATTAAAAGGTCTGATGTCAAATAAGTCAGTAGAGAATCAGCAATGCGAAATGAGTGGTGTCAAAATGTTCCATACCTTTCCATTGTTCAGTCAACTGGATTTTCTATTTATTGAATTAGAATCTAAGTGGCTGAGCATTTCACAAATATGTCTAGCTTGAATATAATTCTGACAGAATCAGTGAGACATGGTTGACTTTTGATTTGCGGGTACAGTCCATTCAGTGGGCTTTATATAGTTTCCATTGAATCAATTTCACTCTCAGTGTATGAGCTGATCCAAAGTTTTACAAAGTGACATTTGTCCAAGATACCATGCGGGGGAATCAAATCTGAAACTTCATGAGAAGCAAACTTCTTAACCATTTGACTGTACTTGCTGCTATGTAAGGTGTATTTGTTAGTACCTGACCAAGAAAACACATGGTATGGTGGATGAAAACATGAAGATGACTCCAATGAGAATTAAAATTGCAAACATCTAGTTGTTAATAGGGTGCCAAAGAAGTATTCATTCATTTAGTGCCAAGACACTGGTGTTTGTCTATCATTAAGGGCTTTCCAGCTGTAATTGATCTGTCTTTTTGTACACCTAGAATGACATGTCCAGTTTATCCTTTTTTTTTTTACACTATAGAATATGATTTGATAGAATTTAATAACTATTTCTAGCATATGGACCTAAAAGACAGAGGACCCTCTAGCTTTTTTGGAAAAGTTATTTAATTTTTGATGATGACATATGATCTCTGGATCTTTCTCTTTGTCCACCTTTTTTCTTGCAGGTAACAATATTACAGATTAACTTGAAATTCAACTCTGTCAATTCTTCATCAGTTGAACCAAGAAAGGAGAGCCTTTACATGGTTACCAGCCTACTAGAAACTGCAATCAGTTCTTTCTCCTCCACTTCTCTCAAACCTTATCCATTCACCTTTCAAATAAAGGGCACATTTGATAATGTAGTCCCGAGAACATGATGTCTGACAAAAAAAATGGAGATGGTCGTAACTGGAATCCTTAATCCTAAGCCAGCTTGATCAGGGCTGATATCTAAATAACAAAAAAAAAAAACACCAGTCCTTCATCAGTCAGGAGGAAATTGCACTCCACATTGGACAGGATTGTTTTATAGTTAAAAAAATATATTTGTGATACAAAGTGGATCTAAAAATAATATAAAAAACTCACTTTTTTGTGAATAAATATAATCACTAGTTGGTAGGGTTGGTGTTGTTTATCCCCTGTTCAGTCCTGATCTAGCAAGTTCCTGTGGTTAAAGCTATTCTAACCATGGCCACCCCATCTATCCGGAAGCTGTGTCTCAGACTACAGTGACATTTCTTCTTTTTAAAGGGCAACAAAATATGATTTATGCTTTCGCTCAGTTTTCTAGTTTACCAAACAGTCACAGACAAGCTTCTTTGTGGCAGAGTAGTGAGGGTCTATGTTGACATGAAGTGGATTTGAAATGGAAACTGAAGAAGTGTATGTTGATGTAGAAACTAGAGAAGTGTATATTGTTTTATGAGCTGAATCAGAGAATAATGTTGCATTTTCACTGTAGATTGACAATTTATTCTATGACAAGGGATGAATGAGACAGTGGAGCTGAGGTCACTAAATTATTATCAAATGGTGAATGATGAAGTAGAATAAAGTGCTCTGCCCAGAAACACAATGAACTGCTTGCAGTGTCATTTTTAAAATAAGTTGATTAAAGAAGGATGAGCAGTGACATGACCTTTGAAAGGTCATATATCCATGCTTGTGGATGATGACCAACCTGAAAATGTCTGAATCAACATATGCAGGTAAAACATGGGAAGTAGATGGGTTTGAATGCTTACAATAGAGTGACCTCTACTAAAATAAAGGACAAGGTGGTGATGTTCAACTGGCAGCATATTACACCTACCACCTAAAAGGCCCTCATGTGAAGCTTCTCAAAAGTTATTAGCATGTACTTCAACTCAGGTGAGCTGGCAGAAACGTTAGCACGCCGGGCGAAATGCGCAGCCGTATTTCGTCAGTCGTTACGTTCTGAGTTCAAATTCCGCCGAGGTCGACTTTGCCTTTCATCCTTTCGGGGTCGATAAATTAAGTACCAGTTACACACTGGGGGTCAATCTAATCGACTTAATCCGTTTGTCTGTCCTTGTTTGTCCCTTCTATGTTTAGCCCCTTGTGGGTAATAAAAAAAATAGGTACTTCAACTCAATCATCATACTTCATGTATAAAGTGTAATAGTTTTAGCTGTATATTGATCCTGATCAGCTATGATGTGACAGTATGGTATTATGAGATTGAGTTACTTTAACTTACTCCTTGAGTCAGCTTTACTTGAATTATATTGTAGAAACTGACGATACTGAAAGTAGAACAAATCTTAGTTTCGTTTTGCCCATTTAAATAAGCTGCAGGCAAACCTTAGTCTCAGTCAAAACGAATTTTATAATAACCATTAATTACTCCAGTATTTTAGGCAACAAACATTTTGTACAAGCATAAAAATTTTTCCTGTGCACATAGATTTCCTTTGTGAACAGTTTGCAAACCATACGCATGGCTTAGAGCAGCGATTCTTAATCTTTTTGACTTTGTAGGTATTGTGGTTCAAAAATTCGCTTTCCAACTATGTCGAGTATTTTGTGATATTTTCTCTGGCTATTTACATGCTGAAATCAAATTCTGCCAAGATCAACTTTGCCTCTTTTGTACTTAGCTCAAAAAATACCTTTCAAGTGTCAGTGTAATCGACCCTATGTTATAATTTAAGCCTTGAGCTTAGATTATAACATAGAAAGCTACACATCGGAAGGGATGCGTATATACTTAATTACTCATTCTGTTATCTACTACATTTATAATAATTTGCTCAACGTGGTCACTCGATGTGCTAGAAATATCAACCAAATTATCCTCAAATCTATTTAAAATAGTAAAGATATTTTGGGTAATGAAGTCCGAAACGCAACGATCGATAATAAAAAATACGTGGTAGCATGGTTTGAAATGCTTGGTCAGATCAGCTTCCTAAATTCTGAGAGGTACAAGGCCAGTAATTTAGGTAATGGTGGTAATGTATGGAAGAGTGTCATGAATTGGATCGACTATAATTGATTGATGTTGTCTTATTGACCTTCAGAGAACGAAAGTCAAAGTCGACTTCTGGGGGTTTGAACACGGAATGTAAAGCAATGAATTTAATTACTCCGTATCAATGTGATACGCCATCGCCTCTGTAAGTATTATAAAGACTTCTAATATTAGTACAAGAAGTGGAATTTTGAGGATGGTGGAGGCTATAATTAATTTAAGCCGATTAAGTACTTGAGTACTTGAATTTTATTGACTCTTAGAATAAAGGATAAATGTCAACCGCGATAGGATTTGAACTCAGAACGTAAAGGGATGTAGTTAAATACCGCTTTGACGATTCTGCCAATCTACCACCCCGTGTGAATATTGTACTCACACACTAGTATGTGTATATGTATGTTCTACATACATGCATACTCACACATAAAGACAGAGAGAACTAGATAGCTAAACACGTTCTCTGTACCACATACACCCATAAAAGCATATATCAACTTTGCACACACACACACACACATGGACAACTGTTGTCTCAGGTCACATTATAAGACCATCAAACAAACAACGAAACCAGCAGATTTGTCAATCATCCATGGGTTCATCGTCGGCTCCACACATCCCGCCATCAATCTGTCAATGGACGACTGACAGTACAAAGCCCCGCTACTCATGCGCACACACGCTCACATGTATCTACGTCAGAGATGACATGACCTAGTAACCATGACGACCGCACACGGAGTGGCGGAGTGAACAAGACGGGAGTAATGATGTGTGGAGTGAAAGGGTGGAGTATGAGTGGCGAGGGACAAAGTATTTTATCTGCTGCAACAGTTGGAGTGAAGCTTGCTGTTGCTATGGTAATGTAGGCTGGAGATTCCCGTATTGAGTTACTGTCATAGCTTGTGCATTTGTGCTGTGAGGAGGGGTTATAGTGGTGTTAGTGTCGTTTAACCCTGGTCAGCCCTTAATCAGCGGACCTATAATCAAAGGTGTTCCAACTATGACCATCCCTGCTTTTCTTTTTTAGACACTATCTAGAAATGCATTATCCAATATAACTGATATGACGAATATTTCGCTGTTTTTTCTAGCAGGTCTAGTGACCACGCTACCTTCGTTTGTAGTGTAGTAGGGGGGGGGGGAGTTGTGAGGTTTGAGACTGTAGTGTTGCTGTGTGGTGTGTTGTGAGATGTAGTGTTGCCATTTAATGGGCTATATGGTGAGTGATGGTAGTGTTGTTTAACTCCAGATCAGTCATAAACCAATAACCTTATATGATCAAAGGGTTTCCAGCTGTGACTATCTCGCCTTTTAGTTTTTCAGCAATATATATATATGTATGTATAGGTTGAGTGTCATCTGAAGACTATTTCACTACTATTTCTAGTGTATCGAGTGACCACTTAGAGGCTTTCAGGATGGCTTGTGTAATTATGCGGTATTATGTTGTGCGGTTATGCGGTGTTGTATAATGCGATTATAATCTTTAATTTGCTTCAGTCATTAGATCGCGGCCATGCTGGAGCACGGCCTTCAAGAATTTTTAGTCAAACGAATCGACACTAGTACTTTTTTTAAGCCTGGTACTTATTCTTTCGGTCTTTTTTGCGGAACTGCTAAGTTACGGGGAGGAAAACAAACCAACAGCGATCGTCAAGAGGTGGGGGGGGACAAACACAAACTATAAACACACACGGGCATACATACATATATATATATATAAAGAGAGAGAGAGAGAGAGAGAAAGGATTATGCCAAATTCCGACTGCTTCGTATTTTTTTCAATATACAATATCTGAACAATACATCAATCACTACACACACACACACACACACATACATATACAGGACGAGGACGGGCTTCTTTCAGTTTCTGTCTTCCAAATCCAATTACAATGCTTTGGTTGGGCCCAAGGCTATAGTAGAAAACACTCCCCCCAAGGTGCCATACAGTGGGACTGAACCCAGAACCACGTGGTTGGGAAGCAAACTTCTTACCACAAGCTGTCAGCAAACTTCTTACCTCACGCCCGTGAGAAGTATTGTGTGGTCTATGTTTTGGTTATATATAGCATATAGGTTGTGGTGTGATGTGTACTGTAGTGTAATATGTTGTAGCATGTTCAATCACTTTACTCTGTGATTTCTTGTGATACAGTATTGTTGTGTAGTGTATGATGTCCCCTGATGCTAAGTGTTGTGGGATGCTGTGGTATTTTGTGACCTTGCTCGTTATAAGGTTTTCTCTTTTATTCTCTGCTGGTTTCAGTCATTAGACTGCAGCCATGCTGGGGCACAGCTCTGAAAAACTTTTAGTCAAAGGAATTGACTCCAGTACTTTTTTTTTATTTTTGAGCCTGCTACTTATTCTATCAGTCTTTTTGCTGAACCGCTAAATTACAAGGACGTAAACTCACCAACACCGGTTGTCAAGCAGTAGTGGTAGACACACACACACACACACGTATGTGTGTGTGTGTGTAAAGTTAAACAAAGAAAAGAAAGTGGAGATAAGGAAGTTAATTATTTATTATTAACAAATTGGTCATCTTCGCTTCTTACAGCCATTTCAATTAATACTCAATAATTTTAATTACAAATTTGTACATTGAATTTGCATTTATGTGACATGAGCATAATTTCATCAGTAAAAAAGATGTACCTTGTGATGTTATATGTGGGACCTATCAATTCATTTCATATAACATCCCAAGGTAAATCTTTTATTCTCTGATGAAATGATGCACGTGTCACATAAATGCAAATTTAATATACAAATTTGCAATTAAATTATTGAGTATTAATTGAAACAGCTGTAAGAAGTGAAGATGACCAACTTGTTAATAATAAATAATTGTTAACTTCCTTATCTCCATTTTTCCCCCCTTCTTTTAACTGGATATAAACTATATGCTTAATATACTTATTGTTTTAAGGGAATTTCATTTCCCAACAATACTAGGTATTGAACCAGTACTTCCTTGGATGCAACCATCCCTCCATGAGATTAGCATATCCTCCAATTTTATATATATATGTATATATATATTGGAGTTAGGAAGGGCATCCAGCCGTAGAAACACTGCCAGATCTGACTGGGCCTGACGAAGCCTTCCAGCTTCACAGACCCCAGTTGAACCGTCCAACCCATGTTAGCATGGAAAGCGGACGCTAAATGATGATGATGATGATGATGATATATATATATATATATATATATATATATATATATATATATATATATATATATATATATATATATATATATATATGATGGCCTTCTCTCAGTGTCCATCTACCAAATCCACTCAAGGCTTTGGTGGCCCAAGGCTATAGTAGAAGGCACTTGTCCAAGGTGTCACACAGTCGGAGTGAACCCGGAACCATGTTTGCAAAGGAACCTTCTTACCACACAGCCACACCTGTGAGGTATTGTGTTGGGTCTTGTAACGATGAGATTTATTGGGCAGTAGAGTATTGTGATCTGGAGTGCTGTGCCATGGCAAGGTGTTGTGTAGTGTCTGATGGTATGTGGTGTGGTATTGTATAGTAACTTGTGACCTGGAGTGTTTTGGAGGTTGTGAGGTGTTGTGTGGTGTGGAGTGTTGTTGGGTAGTGAGGTGTTCTGTAGTGCCTTATGGAGTGTTGTAGGGTACTGTGGTATTGTATAGTATCTTATGATCTGGAACATAGTGAGGTGCAAGGTGTGTAATATTTTGTGATGTGAAGCATTATTGGGTGGTGGAGCATTGCATGGTGTCTTGTGGTGAGGGATGTTGTAAGGTGTATAGCAGCTTGTGATGTGGTGTCTTGTGGGATAGCATCATGTCTTGTGATGTGTAGCATTGTGGTATCGTATGCAACATCTTGTGATGTGGAATAGTGCCATGTCTTGTGACATGTAGTGTTGTGACATTTTATGCAGTGCCTTGTGTTGTGAGATAGTGTTGTGTTTTGTGATGAAGAGTAATGTGGGATAATATGAGGTAGTGTTGTGTTTCGTGATGTGATGTGATGTGATGTGATATTGTGTAGTGTCTTCTGATGTGGGATAATGTGGCATCTAGTGTGAGGGTAGTTGATGTCTGGCACTGGGAAGTGTTGTGGTGTTGTGTAGCATCTTGTTATGTGAAATGTTATAGAGTTAGTGTGATTTCTAGTGAGGTGGAGTGTTCTGCAGTGCTTTGGTGTTGTGCAGTGTCTTGTGATATTGAGCAGTGCGGTGTCTTGTGATGTGGTTTGCAATTGGGTTGTGTGGGATAGCAGGGTATGGGGTAGATCGAACTGTGGAACTAATTGAATAAGCCATGGTGTGGTGTGCAAACAGGGGAGGGCAGGAGCTGTGTGGAAAGTTACTAGAGGTGGTAGTAGTGGTAAGAAGTGATAATTTTAGTAGAGTGTCATGGGTAGTAGTATGAGGCTGCACAGTGCTTCGGTTACAATGGTAAATGGTGGTGGTAGTGGTGGGTCAAGAAAGAGAGAGAGAGATTTATGTGTATGTGTACATAAGAGAGAGTAAGGGTGAGGGAGAGAGAGACCATATGTGGTGTGTAAGAGAAATTAAGGGAGAGAGAGAGAGAGAAAGAGAGAGACTATATGTGTGTGTAAGAGAGAAAGTGGGAGAGAGAGAGAGTAAGGAAAATGAGATGTGGTGGAAGGGTGGATTCACTAATGATAAAATACGAATTGTAGATACCAAGTAGATATCGATGAATATTGATAATGATGCTGATGATACTGAAGTTGATGACATCACTATGGCGACAGATATATATTAACAAAAAAAATCAGCTGAATTTGTTTTCTCAGACACAATACACCATGACATAGCAAGGTTTTCTAGAATAACGATTTCTTATATCGACATAAGGAGAAACATTTGTAGATGGAGACTATAGATAAATGAATTGATCCTAGTGTATAACTGGTACCAAATCATCAAGGGGACTACTACGTGGCCATTTGATCTGCTAGAAACAGCAGCTAAATAGCTCTCAGATTACACACTTCATCAGCACCATCATTTAAATGTCCACTTTTGTATGCTTACATGGGTTCAATAGTGTTTATTTGAATCAGATTTTCTATAGTAGAATGCCCTGCTTATTGCCAAACCTCATCTGTTTCCAAGCAAGGTAATATTTCCCCATGGCCAGGTATGTTCTCACAGAATATTGGAAATGAATAACATTGCTTGTGTGACAGTGACAATAATTTTACAGCTATCACAAGATGTCATGACAAGAGACACAAACACACACACCCATATTCATACACACGCACACACACTCACGTGCACACACACACAGGTGCTAACAGGACTGTGTTGCAAGAAGTTTGCTTGCCAACCCCATGTGGTTCTGAGTTTGGACCCACTGCATGGTAACTTGGGCAAATGCCTTCCACTATAGCGAGCCATTGAGAGTGCATTAGGAAGACGGAAGCTCAAAGAAAGCCACTGTGTGTATGTATATATATATAGATAAAAATGGTAAGACAACATGGCTACCGAATAATTGTTGTGGTATATATATATATATATATATATATATATATATACATATATACATATATATATACACATATATATATATACATATATATATACATATATATGGTACCAGTGCCGGTGGCACACATGAGAACATATCCGAACGTGGCCGTAGCCAGTTCCGCATCGACCGGCCTCCGTGCTGTGGCACGTAACAAACACCATCCGATCATGGCCATTCGCCAGCCTCATCTGGCACTGTGTCGGTGGCACATAAAAACACCTTCCGAAGACACGGCAAGACTAGTCAGTCCACCTGTGCATACCTTCCTTCCTTCTTGTGACACTTGTGAAGACCGGTTGAGGCAAGTGAAAATCAAATCAAATCAAATCAAAATAGACAAAATAGATGAACATCAATGGAATTTGTATCTTGTGGTACCAGTGCCTGTGGCACACAAGAAATCCATCAGTGCCGTAGTCAGTGCGGTGGGCACATGACAAACACCATCCGATCGTGGCCGTTCGCCAGCCTCATCTAGCACCTGGTCGGTGGCACATAAAAACACCATCCGAAGACCCGGCAAGACTAGTCAGGCCATAACCATGGCCCCTACCTGGGACGTAGTCAGTCCACCTGTGCATACCTTCCTTCTTGTGACACTTTTTAAGACCTGTTGAGGCAAGTGAAAATCAAATCAAATCAAAACAAATCAAAATAGATGAACATCAATGGAATTTGTATATTTTGTGGTACCAGTGCCGGTGGCACGTGGCACATAAGAAAACCATCCGAACGTGGCCGTAGCCAGTACCGCATCGTCTGGCCCCCGTGCTGTGGGCACGTAACAAGCACCATCCGATCGTGGCCGTTTGCCAGCCTCATCTGGCACCTGTGTCGGTGGCACATAAAAAACCATCCGAGCGTGGCGTCTGCCAGCCTCGTCTGGCACCTGTGTCGGTGGCACATAAAAACACCATCCGAGCGTGGCCGTCTGCCAGCCTCGTCTGGCACCTGTGTCGGTGGCACATAAAAAACACCATCGAGCGTGGCCGTCTGCCAGCCTCGTCTGGCACCTGTGTCGGTGGCACATAAAAACACCATCCGAGCGTGGCCGTTTGTCAGCCTCGTCTGGCACCTGTGTCGGTGGCACATAAAATCACCCACTACACTCTCGGAGTGGTTGGCATTAGGAAGGGCATCCAGCTGTAGAAACACTGCCAGATCTGACTGGACTGGTGCAGCTTTCGGGCTCCCCAGACCCCAGTTGAACCGTCCAACCCATGCTAGCATGGAAAGCGGACGTTAAATGATGATGATGATGATGATGATATATATACATATATATATACACATATATATATATATATACATATATATATATATGCACATATATATAATATATTATATTACACATATATATATATATATATACATATATATACACATATATATATATACATATATATATACACACACACATATATATATATGTATGTATATATATATGCATATATATATATACATGTATGTATGTATATATATATGCATATATATATACATATATGTGTATATATATGTATATATATACATTTATACACATATGTGTATATATATATGTATGTATGTATATATATATATGCATACATACATACATATATATATATATATATATATACACATGTATGTATGTATGTATATATATATGCATATATATACATATATGTGTATATATATACATTTATACACATGTATATATATATATATATAAAGTAGGCACTGTAAATTTAGAGTGAATACTTGATAAGTGTAAGCACCTGTATATGCCAAATAGTGGCAGAGGTGAGAGAATATATCAAATATAAATTAAAAACAGATACATCCAAACATACATACATATAAGCACTCACTGAGCAGAAACATTCATCATATCAAGTTCATTGTGTAGAATATTCTGAACTCTCTCACTGGATATGCTAATTGCACTGGCTATTTGATTTGTTGTTAATTGTCTGTCATTCATCTGTATGTCGTGAATACAATCAATGTTTTTGTTGGTAGTGGCAGTTGCAGGATGTCTAGACCTTGGATCATCTTCAAGACTCCTTAAACCTTCTAAAAACTAAAATCTTTTTGTTGTTGTTGTTGTTGTATAACTGATAAAAATGACTGGATGATGATAGTGGAAACCCCTTTGGACATCGTTCAACTAAACAAAGGCTGATCTATAAAACCTTTGAATAAATCTCATGCATTAAAACATGTTAATGAGATAATGGTACTCTATGGTTTAATTAAAAGAGGAAGGGAAGTGGCCTATGACTTTCTTGAAAGGCCTCCAAGACTTCTAAGAGTGGAAGTTGTATTCAGACTGGAACAAAGTCTGAATGCTTGTAACAGAATGAACTTAGCTATAGGTGCCCAAAGGCTCAAGGTGGTGGTGGTGTTAAGCATGGTGACAGACTAAGTTTACCAACCAAGAACAGGCACAATTCATTTGAGCTGCTTCCACACAGTTTCCATCAATCCTGTTTCATTCAGAAGGGTCTAACCAACATGATGGTAAAGGACACTTGTCCAAAGTAAATATTGCAAAGCATTTAGGCCATTCCTGTAGTGTTTCTGTGTAACCACAACTACTGTCCTTCAATAATAATTTCTCACAATGTCTCAGGTTTGTAGGGGAAAGAGTATATAACTGAATGACTGACCAAGTATATGACTGGTACTCACCTTGTAGAGTCTTGTGTGCTTTGAACTCAGAACACAAATGTATATAGTTAAATGCCACAAAGCATATTGTTTGCCAGTTGCCTTGCTAATTCTGCCGTCCATTGCACATCTTAATAGAAATAGCAGCTAAATCTCCCTCAAATTACATCCTACTCTCCTAACAAAAAAGACGCTTTGGACTTGCTGGTCATAACTGGAATGCTTTCCATCAGAAATCTGCTTAATTAGGGCCAATCTAGAGTTAATCTAAAAATAGAAAACAAGAGGCCTCCAAATTCAAAAGATATCAATTGACAGAAAGCTTAACCTTTTTGTTACCGTATCTATTTTGAGATGCTGTGTGTTTCTTTCAGTTACTTTAAATATAACAAACAATTTAGTAAAGTAACTTAGTTATCATTAAGTAAGTGTTAGGAACATAAATTGTGAGAAAAGGTTTGGTGGAAGATTTTAATTCAAAACTTCTGAAAACAAAAGATTTGTACTACAGAGCCAGAGCCAGTTTCAGCCAGGTTGGTAACGAAAGGGTTAAAAGGAATTAATATCATATACCAGAGGAAAAATAAGATGGTGATAGAGAGTTCCCTAGACACAACTGAACGAATTTTCAGGATGATGGGAAGTACATCTTACAGTTATAGTTCCATTCATAACTCAGATGCCTTATAAGAAAACAAATTAACTTCAGTATTTGCCTAGTACTTTATTTGATCAACCACACACACAGATGAAAAGCCAAGTTGAACTTGGCAAGATTTAAATTCAGAATGTACAGAGGTGTAACTAAGTACCACAAAGATTTTGTTCAACATTCTAAGAATTCTGCTTAACCCTTTCATTACTGTATTTATTTTGAGATGCACTGTGTTTCTTTCAATTACTTTAAATATAACAAAGAATTTAGTAAAATAACTTAGTTATCATTAAGCTAGTGTTAGGAACATTAATTGTGATATAGGTTTGGTGGAAAATTTTAATTAAGAACTTATGAAAACAAGACATTTGTACTCAGAGCCAGAGCCAGTTTCAGCCAGGTTGGTAGCGAAAGGTTTAAAGTTGAATTGACACCAGTACTTAACTGGTCCTCCTCCTCCTCCTCCTCATCATCATCATCATCACAACTACCACCACCACCACCATCATCATCAACTAGCATTAGCATTTTCATGGTTGCATAGGTGAGATGGAATTTGCTGAGGTAGATTTTCTACAGCTGAATGCTCTTCTTGTTACAACTTTCAAATGTTTCCAAGCAAAGTAATAATTTCACCATAGCTAGATGTGTCCTTTTTTTTTTTACAGAAGACTGGAAATGAAGAACCTCACTTGTATGGCTGTAATACTTATTTACAACCATCATGTGATATCTAGACATGGGTATACATAAACACATGCATCTCTACAAATATATATATATGACACTTGTCAAAAATGCCATGGAGTGGGGCCAAACCAAAAACTACATGGTTGAGGGATAAGCTTCTTAACGACACAGCCATGCCTGTTCCACCTAGGAAAGAGGTAAGGAAAAATGAACTCCATATGGGATTTGAATCAAGAATGTAGTGGATATTATAAGGAATTTACAGCATTGGTATATTGATTGTATTTTGCAAATAACATGTCCAAAAATAGTGATTTCTTCAAGGTCAAAAATTTCTTAGGAAGAAGACTTAGTCAATTGAAGTAAACTCTGGCACCTTGGGCAAGTGTCTTCTACTATAGCTTTGGGCCAACCAAAGCCTTGTGAGTGGATTTGGTAAACGGAAGCTGAAAGAAGCCTGTCGTGTGTGTGTGTGTGTGTATGTGTGTCTGTGTTTGTTGCCCCACTATCACTTGACAACTGATGCTGGTGTGGTTACATCCCTGTAACTTAGCAGTTTGGTAATAGAGACCGATAGAATAAGTACCAGGCTTACAAAGAATGGGTCCTGGGGTCGATTTGTTTGACTAAAGGAGGTGCTCCAGCATAGTTGCTCTCAAATGACTGGAACAAATAAAAAAGTAAAGAGATCATGGCTGCTACCATCATCATCACCTTTAATATGGAAGTCACAGTCTGCATCATTATAACCTTAATCTGAGGTCATTGTCAACATCACCACCAGGACTTTGTCAGAGATGTATTCAGCAGAGTTCACTCAGGTGTAAAAAAATATTTGAAACTGTTTTCTGGTTTGAGAATAAGTCAATACATTGATGAGTAGCTTCCTACTGTAGTAACATATGAGTCATAGTTTTTTTCTTCCTTTCCCTCTTCCCACCATGCCCCTTTTAATAATACTGCTGTCATTGTAGATTTTCTTGTAGCTAACAAATCCATTTGGTAGAGAGTGACTGTTTGTTATAGGATTAGTTGATCAGGAGTTGATACTTCTCACTTGCAAAGTTTCCTTTATATCCTGGTAAAAGAAACAAAGCATTTTTTTTTTTTGCTGTGCCTAGGTTTTAAAAAAAAAAGGATTAGAATAATAGAAGAGACATCATTGCCCAGAATGCAACAAGTAAATCCAAAGACAGATTTTGGTGCAGTAACACATATACAGAATAGAGTATCGCCATATTGTATGTAATCAGATTGAGAGTATGAATACAATAGCAAGTCTGACAGATAGATGTGAGTTCAGTAACAGGAGAGTGACTTCTTGACATATTACTCAAACTACATCATCATCATTGTCATCATCTCTATTTTCTCTCCCACCCCCACTTCCACCCAACTTCAATGCAGAGAGAATGTAGTCAAATATATAACGTTTTGGACTGCTTAGTTCATATGCCTTCATTTCAAACCTGTTTTCAAGTAACGGTAGATATTATACAGTTTGTAAAAGTAGAGTGTCTTGTAAAAGGAAACTACAGCAGGAAGTGGAGATACATCTAAGTAGGTGCAGTGAAGTAAAGGGTCTTGTCTAAGGTGACTTGACACAATGGATAAAACCAATAAAGGTGGTAGTACCTATTATAGAGTTAGAGGGACGATGATGAAGTAGCACATCTTGTCTAAGGAGACACAACAGCTGTTGTTATCTTGAATAACTATCTGTATCAATGTCATCAATACGAGGGAACCTCTAAATGTATGGGTTTTATCTCTTTCCTTCTTCCAATCATAATTGTTGTTCTGTATGTCAATGCGATTCACCCATATTGGCAAAGAGTCAACTTTACTGTGCTCTTTTATTCAAAGAAATAATCGTTTCTAATTCAAGTACAAAACAAGGCTGACTTTATCGTGGTGCAGTGGAATGACGCTGAGAACTATTCCAGAAGAGCTCAAACTTTTGGTTGGGCTTCCCATGCTGTGTAGGTCAAAGAATAGAGGCCATAAGGGTTTGTGTAGGATCGACACCTCTACCTAGAAAAAGCAAAGTTGCAGAAGCATCAACGACAATTCAAAACTAACAAGACCTGAGAGAGGAAGTCCTTACCTTGGGGAAACATATGACATGGTGCAGCAAAATTCAAAAAGGAGCTGCAAGGCCAAAGAGCTGAAAAAGCATGGGTCCAACTGGAGAGAACCAGAAAAGATGGCTTAAAGTAAAGAACAATGAAGAAAAGTTGTCAATGGCCTCCTATGAGCTGGAAAGAGCAAAAAGTTTAAGTATGCTACCTATAGTAGACTGGTGTCCTATCCAGGAGGATATTTTATCTTTCATCTACCTTTACACCATTAAACCAGACATATATTTGGACACTTTTTAAAAAACACCCATATCATCATCATCATTTTATACCCAATCATCACTTGCCATGTTCTCATGGGTTGAGTGTTTTGATGGGATCCAATGGGTCAGAGGACCACGTCTTACTCCAGTGTCATATATATATATATATATATATATTATATATATATATATATATATATTATATATAGGTGCAGGAGTAGCAGTGTGGTAAGTAGCTTGCTTACCAACCACATGGTTCCAGGTTCATTCCCACAGCGTGGCACCTTGGGCAAGTGTCTTCTACTATAGCCTTGGGCCGACTAAAGCCATGTGAGTAGATTTGGTAGACAGAAACTGAAAGAAGCCCAACGTATATATGTATATATATATGTATGTGTATGTATATGTTTGTGTGTCTGTTTGTCTCCCCACCATCACTTGACAACTGATGCTGGTGTGTTTACATACCTGTAACTTAGCAGTTGAGCAAAAGAGACCGATAGAATAAGTACTAGATTTACAAAGAATAAGTCCTGGGGTTGATTTGCTCAACTAAAGGTGGTGCTCCAGCATGGCCGCAGTCAAATGACTGAAACACATAAAAGAGTAAAGAGTATATCCACACACTCTCCATGCTCTGACACATCTACCACAACCTCCTCTCAGCCACTTCATTTTCTGTCACCATCATTTGCAACAGTCATGTCTTGCCCATCTCTAAACCTTTCCCTTCACATTTATTATCAAACATACCCCTCTATCTCCTCTGTACTACTTATACTCCCCACTGCTATTCTCTATAGATAGGTCTCAATATATCTCCAACACCATCTATTTCTCTCTCTCTCCATCTTTCTCTTTAACTCCCTTACTCCTTCCCTGTCCTACAGGGATAGCCATGTATCTCCTCTATAGTAAGACAACTATCTCTCACCCTCTATTAAACTCTAAACTTTTTCCCTCAGTTCCACTCCTTCTCTCAACTGAGAAGTCTTTGTCTTGCAAGCTACTTG
>NC_043002.1:23647215-23750952 GCF_006345805.1 Octopus sinensis | reverse complement strand
TCCATATAACCTTCGAACAAGGGAGGTCAGTCGCTCCACACTACTTGACCGGCAGCTACAGACGCGTTTCGGTGTATTGCCCCTTTTCAATGCAGCGTAGCCAGCCAGTAGGTGTCGCTTCCGACAATCTCTGTTCGATGGTTTTATTTACCTAGTTTTCGGTGGAATACATCCACTTGTTTTCAATAAGAAATATTAAAATAACTAAGTCTCTCTAAAGAGAACAGCGGCAGCGTTCCCGAAAATAATAGTTATCACCATACTAATATGGCATTCTTATAAAAATAAGAAAAAAAAAGCTGTCCGCTTATTAGCTCCATGAGGCCATCGCCTTAAGTTAGCTATTTGATACAACAAACTGTATCCATATAACCTTCGAACAAGGGAGGTCGTCGCTCCACACTACTTGACCGCAGCTACAGATGCGTTTCGGGGTTTGCCCCTTTTCAATGCAGCGTAGCCAGCCAGTAGTGTCGCTTCCGACAATCTCTTCGATGGTTTTATTTACCTAGTTTGCGGTGGAATACCATCCCTTGTTTTCAGTTGTTCGAAGGTTATATGATAGTTTGTGATCAATAGCTAACTTAAGGCGATGGCCTCATGGCTAATAAGCGGACAGCTTTTTTTTTTCTTATTTTTATAAGAATGCCATATTAGTAATTATGTGATACTATTATTTTCCGGGAACGCTGCCGCTGTCTCTTTTAGAGAGACTTAGTTATTTTAATATTCTACTATACATATATATATATATATATATAAAATACATATACATATATATATATATATATAATATACATATATATATATATATGTATATAAGTATATATATTTATATATATAGGTACAGGAGTGGCTGTGAGGTAAGTAGCTTGCTTACCTTCTTTTTCTCTGAGCTGTCTTTCTGCTCTTTTATTTATTTTTGACTGTGTTAAACTGCTTATTTTGAACTATTTAATTTTCTTTTTCTGCAAACATGGCAAAAAAAAACTGCTTTGGATTGGGAAATTGTGCCTCCAAGGCAAGTGGTTGGAAAATTTCAATGAGAGAACTGTAGTGTTGAGAACTTATTGTAAGTCTCTTGACACTATTACGGTATTCCCTCGAATTGAGGTAGAAAAAGAGTTAGCAGAATGTCTGCCAACTATTAAGTTTATTGCCAGGGGTGTCAGGTATGCGACGGTGTGGTTGCTATTTGACACCCCTAAGGAGAGTTGCAATTTTACGAGCCAGCCCTTAGAAGGGCAAAAAATACTGTTTCTTCCCACATATGGTGGGAAGAAATTAACAAGAGCTTGGGTCTGTGTGCTGCCATCCAGAATAGAACCTGAGTGGATAGAAGACACTATCCACCAGGGTCTGGGTTGCAGCGGAGCCAAGCTCATTAATGTTAAAGTGTTGCCTGAAGCTTATTGGGTGGGATCAAAAGCGGTTTTGACTCTGTAGACCCAATCAGCCAATGATCTGGTTTTTCCAGATTTTTTGAGGATGGCTGGTTCTAGGTATCCAGTGATTCTTGAGGGATGCCCCCACCCCCACCCCTAAGTGTCACCTGTGCTTGGAACCAGGTCTGCTTTTGTTAACTGCCCCCAAGACCAAGGTGAGGTCCTGAAGCAGTTAACAAAAGCAGTGCCCCCTGCTCCCCCATCTGAGGGAGAGATGGAGGCATTCAAGGAGGTGAAGACCTCCTTGAAAAAAGATAAAAGAAAGGTGGGCAACACTGATTGCCCGCCAATGGATCCTGAGGCGGCGAGAGGGAAGGAAAATCTTCCAGACAAAACAAAAGAACTCCACCCTCCTGTCATAAAGGAGAAAAGAAGAAAAAAGAAAAATGGGGCATTGCTGGCAGTTGCTAGTACACTGCCGGCATGTCTAGAAACCCCATCAGTGGCAATTGTGCCACTGGAGGAGGGGATTTGAGGACACTCCTCATGTGGAAGAGGAATTTGTAGTCCTGTTCCACAAAGGAGGGGAAATCAAAAAAATGATCAAAAAGTTTAATAAAAAAGGTTGAAGGGAAGGGATTCTTACCTGTCCCAAGAACCCTGACCTCCGCAGGTGGCTGCAAAGGTTGTGTAGGAAACAAATTTGTTCGAGGTAATGGATTCCTTCCCCAAAGACACATTCCGCTTCATGCTGAAGCACCCCAAACTAGCACCATCAAGGTGCTTGAGTGAGGCATTGAGCCTGGTCGGATGACAGCGGGGCGGAAAAAATTAAGAGGCTTAGTGCCTCGTATTGTGTATCAAAATTAAGATAAGAGGTTTAATGCCTCGGTTTGTTGTTTCTTTGAGTTTATTGTTTGTAAGAGGCTCAGGGTCTCAATTTATAATGAAATATGGAACTAAACTAAGAGGTTTAATACCTCATATTGTTTTTACTGTGTAAAAAAAAAAAGAATAATGTTTCAGAGAGGCAAAAGATCGGCAGGCATCTTTTGTCTTCTCCCATCAATATCATCCTTTTCCTCACTCATCTCATCAATGTTTTTGTCCAGACCGCAAGCTACTCCCTCTGTGTTATGCCTTTATGGCCGCCTCGACTGGCTTCTGTGTCGGTGGCACGTAAAATGCACCAATCCGACCGTGGCCGATGCCAGCCTCGCCTGGCACCAGTGCAGGTGACACGTAAAAAGCACCCACTACACTCACGGAGTGGTTGGCGTTAGGAAGGGCATCCAGTTGTAGAAACATTTCCAGATAAGACCGGAGCCTGGTGCAGCCTTCTGGCTTCCCAGATCCCCGGTCGAACCTTCCAACCCATGCTAGCATGGAGAACGGACGTTAAACGATGATGATGATGATGTATGTATGTGTGTGTGTATGTGTGTAGTGCATTAGTGCATGTGTGTGTGTATGTTTGTGTGTCTGTGTTTGTCCCCCACCGTCGCTTGACAACTGATGTTGGTGTGGTCACATCCCTGTAACTTATCAGCAAAAGTGACTGATAAAATAAGTAATAGGCTTACAAAGTATAAGTCCTGGGGTTGATTTGTTTGACTAAAGGTGGTGCTCCAGCATAGCTGCAGTCAAATGACTGAAACAAATAAAAGAATTATATATAAAGATATATATGTATATGAATATATATATGTATATGAATATATATATATATATATATATATATATATATACTAGCTGGTGCACATGGTAATTCCTGGGGGTAAAGATGTTCTATTGAAATGCCTTATTACTCTGATATAAGAAAGCAATTTCCTCATAACTGCAACAAAAGATGTATTTTCTGTCACGGAAAATTACAAACATCTGTCAGCTGGATTAGGGAGAGATTGTTGTAAGTTGGCAAGAGAGGTTTCTGGAGGTTGGCAGGAAAGATTGTTGGAAGTTGGTGAGAGAGATTGTCGGAGGTTGGCGAGAGGCAAAGACATTATTCTGCTTAGTGAAGGCATCTGGGAAATGTATAACTGCTATCATTCACAGAAAAGGTATTGTTTTACCACGAGAAAAGTGCTGTTGAAGTGTTAAGTGAAATTTGGCTATCAAGGACCGAATCCACACTATGCCTGCATGAAGGCACTACAAATACACTGTGGAATAAAAAATTTATCTACTGTCATGGAAAAAGCCTAACTGTAAAAATGCAGAATCATCGGAGTAATGGGCATTCAAAAAGTATGTATGTATAGAAATGCTTAATGTTTAAGGTTCAAATTAAGGAAATGCAATAATAATGTTTAGCAGTTCAAAACTGTGAGTAGTGAAATGCAGAATTAAGTTAGCTGATTGTGAGAATCAAATATTGATTGCTTCTCTAAAATCTGCAGGTGGTATGGGTTATTTCCCTTGGGGTGTTTAAATAAAATATTAGTAATATGTAGTAGATAGAAGGATCCATTGCAAGGGCCCTATCATTGATTTTTATCAACAATTTATGTATGTCACGAGGTTTCCACACATGAGTTATACTCACATGTCAAATAAAGTATAAAAGTGATATTGTCTGCAAAAATTAGAAATAGGACACACAAAAAAAATCAATATTCAAAGTAATCAAACATAAAAAATGAAATGGGTTATTTCCCTTGAGTGTTTAAAAATATATTGTACAGGTGCTATGGGTTATTTTCCTTGGGTGTTTAAAAAAATTAGTTATATGAGGTAGATATGGAGTTCTATTCACATGTCAAGATACATCAAAATCAATAAAATGATGTAGGAGGAGTTAGCTAACAATGCCACAAACAAAAACACACCGATTTTCCACATATGTAGTAGATATTTCTGTATATTATATATATATGAACCTCACTCAGATTTAATATAGTATGAATATATAAATATATATAGATATATAAATATATATATATATATTTACGTATATTATTATAAATATATATATATTTATAAATATATACATATTTATATATATATAAATATACATGTATATAAAAATGTGTATATATATATATATTTATACATAAATTTATATATCTATATATTTATACATAAACATATATATATATTTATATATATGTACATATATAAATATATATACATATTTATATATGTATAAATATATATATATGTATAAATATATATATATATTAATATATATTCATACTATATTAAATCTCTGAGCAAGGTTCACACATATATATATGTGTATGTATATAAATATATACATATAAATATAAATGTATGTATGTGTGTGTGTGTGTGTGTGTATAAATATATACACATATATATGCATTGTTGCCAACCTGATGGCCTAGTTGTGAAGTTCACTTTGTAACAATATGGCTTCCAGTTCACTCCTACCACATGTGTCTTCTACTATAGCTTTTCGCTGACCAATACCTTATGAGTAGAATTCGTAGAGGGAAACAGAATCTATTGTGTGTGTAAGTGTGAATACCACTCCCTGATCATTTGAGGGGTCTTGTCTTGCAAGTTACCAGGTGACCTCATCACAGTTGCAGGTGCCATATAGAAAGTGCTCTGTAAAGCGGTTTGCATTAGGAAAAGCATCCAACCATAGAAGTCATATGAAAGCAGAGTTTGGTGCAGTCTTCCCACTTGCCGGTTCATGTCAAACTTTATAACCTATACCAGCATAGAAAATAGACATTAAATAATGATAATTATGTTTATATGTGTTTGAAAGTGTGTATGTGTGCTTCTGTCTCATTGTCTTGATATTGCATGATTGTTGTAAAATGAATATCATTTACTTCTAATATTCTGCAAAGAAATGTCTGATCACGGGGACAATATTATTTTGCTTGGAAACAGGTATGAGTAGACAACAGGAAGGGCAGTCAGTGATAGAAAATCTGCCTCAATAAACTCTGTCTGACCCACACAAACAGAGAAAAGAGGGCATTAAAACAATGATGATGATGAACATATCAGCTACTGCAAATAGGACATGCACATCTTTGTGTTGTTTCTATATACTAATAGATTAAGAGATTCAGTTTTATTCAAATTACAATGCTTTTTTTTTTCTTTTAATCTTTCTCTTCCCAACCAATTTTAGCCAAAACTAAAAGTTGAACTTGATGGCTTATTTGACAATTATGAAAAAAAAAAAAAAAAAAATGAAACCCTTCCATACAGAAGTGATAAAGCTTTCCACATACTGGCATAATCTATCATCAATGCAGTGACGGTATGTTACTAGATTTTTGCAGTAGTGGTTGTCCTAATGGTAACGATGAGTCAATGGTACATCAATGCAGCAATAAAACAGGTTTAAAATGTAGACCAACAACACCAATAAATTGATGTGTCATCAATCTGCTGACTCATTCCAAATTTGTATACATTTGAACAAGCTGCAGTACATTGTATTTTCATCTGTCTCAACTCTGAAAAGCTCAACCATTCATGGGATTTAACCTCAACACATATCTCTTTTTCTTTGCCATGGTTACCTGTTCTTTAAGGTGTTGTCTATTACATGTACATGAACATGAACGTCGAAATAAATATCAATGGAAATAGTAGTTGTGATGCCTGTGCCGGTGGCACATGAAAAGCACCATCCGAACATGGCCATAGCCAGCGCCGACTCGACTAGCTTCTGTGCCGGTGGCACATAAAAAGCACTATCCGAACGTGGCCAATGCCAGCGCCGCTCCGACTGGCTTCTGTGCCGGTGGCACATAAAAAGCACCATCCGAACGTGGCCGATGCCAGCGCTGCCCCGACTGGCTTCTGTGCCGGTGGCACATAAAAAGCACCATCCAAACGTTGCCAGCGCCGCCTTGGCTGGCACGTTAAAAGCTCCAACCGATCATGGACGATGCCGCCCGCCCCCTGGCACCTGTGCAGGTGGCACGTAAAAAGCACCCACTACACTTGTGGAGTGGTTGGCGTTAGGAAGGGCATCCAGCTGTAGAAACTCTGCCAGGTCAGACTGGAGCCTGGAGCAGCACCTGGCTTCCCAGACCCCGGTCGAACCATCCAACCCGTGCTAGCGCGGAAAACGGACGTTAAACGAGGATGATGATGATGATGATGTAGCCATTTGTAACCCACATATCAGCTATGTCCTGTTTCTTTATCATTTCAAGAATGCATCTAAGTTTATGTTACAAAATACATATTATATATTACTTATAATATATGCTGACACAGGTTGGACAGTCTGAGAGAAGGTGGCAACCATAAGGACTGTGCCAAGTTTTACTGTCGGCTTTGGCATGGTTTCTACAGCTGGATACCCTTCCTAATAGTGGTGAGGGAGGTGGCTTTGTTCTGGGTAACGAGAGGGTAAGCTATGATAGAAAGAAAGGAATATGTATCTTGCCATAGAGGAGAGACATGGTTACCTCCTGTTGGAAAAGAGAGGAAAGAACATTATATTATATAAACTTGCACCCAAGTTTATGTTCGACAACTAGATACCAACAGAATAAGTATTAAGGTCAATTTGATTGATTAATTCCTTCAAGGTGGTGCTCCAGTATGGCAAAGAAACAAGTAAAAGAGAAAAAAAAAGGAAAGAATATAAAAACATTTAAAAGCAGTTGGGGATGAAGGATGTTTTTAATTTTTCTATCAAATCTTCAAACTAATAGTTAGGTAAAGTAAGCCATTGTAATTAATTGACATCTGGGTCTGGTAAACAGCGAGTAAATTAAGAACAGACTAAAATAATTTTGTTTTTAAATCTGAAAACGAAGGCAATCCTTTTGCGTTCGTTATGTTGAGGTAAGCTTTCCAAGGGAAGTAACTTGTACATTTACTATTTAAAACTTATCATCCATATGTGACTAAATTTACTTAAAGAGCAGTTCATGGAACTGTATTAGCTTACCTTATTTACTTCCATAACCAATTTAAAAATCCAACGACACAAATTTTCTTGCTTCACGATTATTTACCTAGTATGAACAGAGTCTAATGTGACGATTATCCCAGGTTGGCACTCATCAAGCAGTTCTATCATCAAAGGCATTCCAGCCATAACAGGACTTTACTATTCAGTATAATGGTAGAGTGAAATCTAAAGAAAATGTGGATGCTTGCTTGTTTGTTGAGCGAAGCAGACTTCGTCCGTAGTAGATGTCCGATACGTGGTCCTTTGCTATTTGTAAGACCCGCAGAAGAGAAAGCAGGTCAACCCCCGACACCGAGAGCATCAATGGATGGATGAGTGTACATCCAAGCTCAGCAATCATGTAGGAAGTCGGGGACAAGAAACAGGAAGAAAGAGTATAACAGGGGTGGCCACTACCCCCTGCTGGAGACTCGTGGAGCTTTAGGTGTTTTTGCTCAATAAACACACACAACGCCCGGTCTGGGAATCGAAACCACGAGTCCACTGCCCTAACCACTGGGCCATTGTGGCTCCTGTGGTTGCTGTTCTTAGCAAGAGGGTATAGAACAGGTACCAGTTGAGCACTGGAATTGATGTAATCAACTAGCTTTCCTCCTGCAAAATTTCCGGCTTTGTGCCTATTGTAGAAAGAAAAAAGACAATGAGCTGCATCACTGCCTTCAAATAACAATTTTTCTCAAGAGAGAAAGGTTGTCAACCTGTTTATAAAGATATAGTTGTTCAATGTTCTGCTTTTTTACAGAGTTGGCCTGGTACAACAGTAGAAGACACTCACCCAAAGTGCTATGCATAGACTAAATCCAAAAGCACATAGTTGCAAAGCAATCATCTTAACCATATGTCCATGCCAACATCAGTAGAACACACACACACATATATATATATATATATGTTTTATACATATGGAGTGTTTAGCGTTAGAAAGGGCATCCAGCTGTAGAAACCGTGTCAAATCAGATTGGAACCTGGTGCTGTCCTCCAGCTTGTCAAACCGTCTCATGTATGCCCACATGGAAAGCAGATGCTAAGTGATGATGATGATGAAATATAATGGATTCAAGAGAAACGAGATTGATTGACACTGTCTCACTGAAGAGTGAAATCGCCAAGCATAGCATCATGCATTCATTGGTGTTGAGAATGAAAGGGGAACTGAGAGATGTAGAAGAGAGCCATGCTGCAAACCATGCCAGTCTGAAAAGAAACAGCATGCATAAAATTGTCAATAATTAAAAGTATGAAATGGCTTTGGCCAGGAATTGAAACCTGCTCATTAGTTTAGAATTTACACAATACCTTTTGTTCTACCGACAATACAGGTTCCTCCTTTTTGAACATTTTTACTGGGACACCTTGTCTTCTTGTAGTATATCTGGGATAAAGCAACCCGATGGAACCCATTTCTAAGTTATACTATCTACTAGAAATAATAATACTAATCCTTTCTACCATATGCACAAGGCCTGAAATTTTGTGGGAAGGGGCTAGTTGATTACATCAACCCCAGTGTTCAACTGGTACTTACTTCATCAACCCCATAAGGATGAAAGGCAAAGATGACCATGGCAGAATTTGAATACAGGATATAAAGACAGACAAAATGCCACTAAACATATGTCCAGCGTAGTAACAATTCTGCTAGCTTGCTGCTTTACTAATGACAATAATGTATTCTTTTATTGCCACAAAACAAAGCCTGAGAGTATTATAAGGGTCAATTACAAAATGATGTGAGATGGGGATGTTGAATGTATGATAGGTAACAAACAAATGTATAAGTGATGCTGAATATATTATATGTCTCTAAAGAGGCCGGCTACCTTGAAGCAATCAGGGAATCTACAGATCCTAAGTTACCCTGACTAAAGGTGAGTGCTCAGTCCAAATATGTGTTATTCTTGTTATATATTTAGAATAGGCTATTGCAGCTTTCACTTACTTTTCAACAGATTTATTGGCAAGCAGTACTACCTTCTCTACTCTTATCATCTTTAACCAATACCTGAAGAAGTCAACATGGGCTTTATCAGAGAGGAAAATCTGTCCTTAGTACCTTCAATCATTTCCTCAACACTGCTATGGGTGATTTTTTTTTCTTTTTCTTTTTTTTTTTGCAAGGTCACCAGGTTTAAGAAAACTATCTTCCTTGCTAAAGGGATGTGGTGGATCAATGTTACCAATGGAATAAGTTGAGGGCATTTGAATTCAAAGCATATCAGAATGCAGTTAAATACAATAAGGTATTACCTAGAAGATATTACTGTTTCTTCCAGTATAATGCCCAGTCATACAATCCTTGTTTCTAACATAGCACAGGGCCAACAATTTTGAAGGGAGAGTGTTAGTCAAAAACATGAAACCCAGCACATGACTGGCATTTATCAACCCCAAAAAGGTGAAAATAACTGTTCTTGACAATATCTGAACTGAGGATGTAAAGAGCTACAAGATATTTTTTCCAAGTGCTTTGAGTCTGCCAGTGTGCCACCTTAATTAGAATAATAACAATTATGATTTCTAATCATGGCACAAGGTCAGCAAATTTGGAGTGAGGAGTTAATCAATACCATCAACCAAGCACTTGACTAATACTTTATTTTATTGAGCCCAAAAGAATGAACAGCAAAGATGACCTAGACAGGATTTGAACTTAGAATGTCAAAATCCAAAAAGAATACTGAAAGGCATTTTTTCTGATGTACCAATAGTTCTGCTAACTTGCCACCTAAACAGGAATAATTATGACTTCCAACTTTGACACAAGGCCAGAAATTTTGAGGGGAGGGGGAAATTGATTATATTACCCCCCCCCCCCCGTGCTGAACTGGTACACATTTTATTGACCTCAAAAGGATGAAAGGCGAACTAGACCATGGCAGAATTTGAACTCAGAACATAAAAGCCAAAAGAAATGCCGTTAAGCATTTTGCCTGATGCTCTAACAATCCTGCCAGTTCACTGCTTTAATAATAATAATAATCCTCTCTACAATAGGCACAAGGCCTAAAGTTTTGGGAGAGGAGGTTAGTTGATTACATCGACTCCAGTGCTCAATAAATACTTATTTTATTGACCCTGAAAGGAGGAAAGATAAAGTCAACCACAGCAGAATTTGAATACGGAATGTAAAGCTGTAAGAAACACAGCTAAACATTGTCCAGCATGCTAGTGATTCTGGCACTTCTAACACAGCCTGAAGACCACAAATTTTGGGGAAAGCTTTCTATATTAAATCACTCTCAATACTTGAATGGTACCTGCATTTTATCAACTTTGGAAAGCTGAAAAGCAAAGAAGGCCATACTTGACATGGGAGCATTTAAGGTAAAGTCGATACCAATTCAGAACATAGAGGACTGTCATTGAATACCACAAGACATTTTGTATGATGATCAAATAATTCTATCATGGTAGTAGTAGTAATAGTGGTAGTGACAAGCACAATCATAATTACAACAACAGCAACAATACAAATATTTTATTTAACTTTTTTTTTCCCCTTTCCTCCCTTTTTCTTCTGATTATTCTTTGCCCTCATCGATCGTTTGTCCTTCTTTAATCGTCTGTCAACCACCTTGAAAGGTCCCTTGGGTTTCGCACCCTTTGTTCCACCACCTTTCTTGGATATCACATAAGAAACTTCTTTCTTCTGTTTCGTTAGCAAACCAGCTTTCTTGTAAATTCTATAAACAGAAATAGATGAAGGATAGGAAAAAAGAAAACACACAAAAAAAAAAAATTTTAAATAGACACTTATCAATGTGTACACATATACACACATACACACATACATACACATACAGTACTATCATTTATTCGGTTGTCTAATGTATACAAATGATATGATATACACAAGCAAGTGTATATCATATCATTCAACCAATTCTAAAAGTGTATATGTGTATATCACATGACTGACCAGACTATTAGATGTTGTTACACATCACTGATTACAATGTGCTTTGCATCATTTTAGTCTTCAAATGATGCCACCTTGCTGGCTAAGTGAGCAGGCTAACATTCACCCATGATCGAAAGGAGTGCTGGAGCAATGTGAAATGAACTCTTTTGCTCAAGAACACAATGCCCCACCCAGTCTGAGAATTGAACTTGTGATCTAGCAGTCATTAGTGAAACTGCTTGACCACTAGGCCACATGCCTTCATAACATGTGTGTGTGTGTGTACACATGCACAAACTATACACACAGACATGTTTAACAAGATCATTCATTAAGTTCTAATTGTGTGTGTGTGTGTCTATCTCCTTGCACACCAACACCCATAATTAGAATTGGTGAAAAATCAATGCTAATACATACATCTATGCATTATTGTTGTTACACATGCATATACATGCATATTCACTTCATCAATTATGGTCTTCCAAACCCAATACTAAGTACACTCATCATCATCATTTAACATCTGTTTTTCATGCTGGCATGGGTTGGACAATTTGACAAGGGCTGGTAAAGCTGGGAGCTGCACAAGCTTCTACTGTCTGATTTAGCATGCTTTCAACAGCTGAAAGCCCTTCTTAATGCAATTTTTTTCATCTTGCAAACACTTTGGTGACCCTGTCAGTGCAGGTGCCACTTAAAAGCACTGTTCACACTGTAAAGTGGTTGGTGCCACGTAAAAACCACTCAGTTCACTCTGCTGAGTGGTTGGTGTTAGGAAGGCATCCAGCTGTAAAAATCCTGCGAAAACAGTCACAGAAGTCTGGTGCAGGCTTCTGCTTGGCCGGCTCTTGTGAAACCTTTCTACCATGCTAGCATGGAAGATGGACATTAAATGATGACGATGATTTCCTAACTACTAGTAAAGTTACAAAAGTGACTCGAAACCAATTTTTAAAAAAATCACACATACAGATGCACATAAACAGATATTTATCACAACACAGCAATTAATAGAAGCCCAAAATAAACTTAAAATCAGTTTTTAAAGAATTTGCTTTGAAACATTAAACAAATGTAAATACATTGTTTTATCCTCTTTGTACACAAGAAAATAAAGGAGACTGTTCAGATTATGTTTCATAAATTGTTGATCACTCAGAGGACAAGTACCCCTAAGAGAATTATAGTAATAGAATTTAGCTGTATTGGTTAAACTAAAACGCATAACATACATTCAATCTCAGTGTGATTAAATAATAAATATCTGCAAAAATCAGATCTTAGCTCATTCTCCATTTTACCCTGAATAAAGGATTTTTAAAAACTAAAAATACTGACATATTAGGCAAACAAATAAATTTTCACTTTTCTTCTTAATTTATTATTTCCAACTTGTATTGTAGTGGCTTTCTAAAACACTTTCAAATTACATACATATGTGTGTGTTCATTTGTTTTATGTGTACTTTCCATGCTCACATGGGTTGGATACTCTTCCTGGCACTAACCCATACCCGCTTTTCAAGAAAGGGATCACTTACCCAACATGGCTTTGAAGGCATGATTTCAGGGAAGAAACTAACAACAACACCACCTTTCACACTTTTGGAGAAGGGATTGCAGACATAAACGCACACACATATATAAATATGCCCCACTTGTTTCTGAATAAGGTAATATTTCCTCATGACTAGACAAGTTTCCATGGAAGATTGGAAATGAAGGACTGCTTATATATATATATATATATATATATATATATATATATATATACGTATGTACAAGCACTCTCCTTCGTTTCCTACCTTCCATAAAAACTTGCCAGAAATTTTTACCTTATTAAGACGCAAGTAAGGCTTGGAAACAGGGAGGGCATCTGACCATAAAAATCCCATTTTAATGAATTCCATCCAATCCATGCATGCATGGAAAAGTGAACGTTAAAATAATGATGATGATGATGATATACATGTCAATATGTATAAGCCCAAATGCAGACACACACACACACCTTTTGACATACACAGAGATGGAAAATATTCTGTACTTACTCCTTAATCTTCAGCCATTTCTCCCTCTCTGATGTGTCCACACAGTCTGTAATTGTCTCTGCCCTCTTTCGTACCTTCTGCAGTTTCTTTGTCATCTGTACAACATCAACAACAAAATGATTTAAGTAAATATTAACAGATCACCTCCACTGATCAATTCTTCTCCTCCTATGTTGTAAAATCATCCATTAATTATTTATTTATAAAACCAGTTACCCAATATGTGCAAACAAGAGTCTATACATGGTTACTCAAGCTGATTTATATATGTAAAACAAAGCCTCTCTCAAATAACAGTTGATCATCTTCAAAAACTGGATAACAATGTTTAATTTGAAACTCTGGCCCAATTCTATGAAAAAAAATTTTAATTACTATATTTTGATTTTAAAATATTCTGTAAAACATATATCAATAGCATGCACTCAGTCAAAGCCAAAGTAGATTCATGATTAACTTAAGAGAATTTTTTGTTATGTTAACTAACGTAAAAAAAGTTTATGAATCTATATACTAAAAGATGTGACCTATTTCCCCTTCACTTTGTCTATATCAACCACACCAAACAGAAGCTCTCTCCTTTACCCCACCAATAAACACATCCAAATGAATTCTAATGACATGAACAGCATTTAAAGGTTTTGCAGATGAAACTGAAAAACTTCTCGTCAGGCATTGGTCTTCTGAATAACTGTATGTATTCATTTGGACAATTTCTATCTCTGTTCTCCATCTAAGGACTCTTACTTAATAGGACTAGATATACACCATGTGGATGGGTATTCCTCCACACACATCTTTGCATACAAACTTGCTAACACCTCATATTTTTCTTTTCTTTATTCCATTATTGTTAATAAAGTTGTTATAACACATATCGATTACTTTCTCCATTTCCTTTGGCCTACATTATGAATATGGGTTTAGGAATAATTACCCTAATCTGCCCATGAGATCTAGTATAGGCTTCAATCCAGCTTACAAAGCCAAACAATTTTAACATCTCTAATGTAGCCCTTCATGCAGTAACCTTAAATAAATGGCAGAATGATCACAGCTGAAAAATATCTCTGATCATAGTTCGGCTTGATTAGGGCTGATCTGAGATTAAACACCAATTCTGTTATACCCACCAACAATGCAACTTCTAAAACAGTTGCAAACCATGCCAGAAATAGCAACATAATCTCGCTCAAAAGGAAAAAAGGGACAAATTAGATAATGGATAACATAATCAAAATACAATATGTCTAAATAAGAAATGGAAGCAAAATAGCTAGAACACCTTACATCATACATTTGACAGATGAGGATGAGACAATAATGATACTACACTGACACAAAATAGCTATTCCACCATTCATGATTGCTAATAGGAAGATGAATGTAAAATGGAAAGGAAAAGTGATTGTAAGACATGCTTCAATAAATTTGGATATTTCCATATCAACTGTCAAAGGAAGTGATTTTTACAGCCAGCTGACTAGCTGTGTTTTACTCTCTCTTTCTTTCTGAATGTATTTTTACCATTCACCAAACTATCAAGAGGCATAAATCACCAACATTTTTATTAAGTTTGATGAAACATATACGGATGTGATTTCAAACAACAAAAAAACTTTCAACTATAAAAAAACCCCTTCATGTTATCCATGTTAGGTTCAGCAGATTTGAAGTGAGAGATATGAAATAAGAGGGTGAGAGAGTGAGTTGATAAATAAGTAAGAGAATCAACTTACTCTGAGCTTTTTCCTGATTTTAGCTTCAGCAACCTTCTTTATAGGCCGAGCATCAACTTCTTTCATCTGTTTTTTGTATTCTTCCATTTCAGCCTGAAACAAACAACAGCATCAAAATAGATTATAGCAATAACTGTAGTATTGAAAGGTTACACCAATTCAGTCACTTCTTCTCTATACAACCACTGAATAATTTAATGATGATCATTTTCTCAGCTCAGTTGTACACTTAATTCATTTTCAATGGATCATTCACAACCACTTACTTGCCAGCATTTACAAATCGATATTGAATACCAAAGCAACAAGCTGGCCTCCATGCCGATGGCATGTTAAAAACACCTTTCAAGCATGACCGTTACCCGTGTCGCCTTACTAGCACTTGTGCCGGTGGCATGTGAAAAAAAAAAAACATTCGAGCAAAGTGCCGCTGGACTGGCTCCTGTGCTGGTAGCACATAAAAAGCACCATTTGAACGTGGCCGTTGCCAGTACCACCTTACTGGCCCTAGTGCCGGTGGCACATAAAAGCACCCACTACACTCTTGGAATGGCTGGCGTTAGGAAGGGCATCCAGCTGTAGAAACTCTGCCAGATCAGATTGGAGTCTGATGCAGCCATCTGGTTCACCAGACCTCGGTCAAATCGTCCAACCCATGCTAGCTTGGAAAGCAGACGTTAAATAATGATGATGATGATGATGATGCCAAGCAGAATTTTATACACATTATACAGTTTCCATCACTAAGATAGGTATTATTAATAATAATAATTGCTTCAAATTTAAGCATAAGACCAGCGATATTAGGGGTAGGAGGTTAGACGATTATATCAATCCCAGCATTAACAACAACAATTTCAAATTTTGGCATGAGGCCAGCAATTTCAAGGAGTGGGTAAGTCAATTACATCAACCCTAGTGCTCAACTAGTACACTGGTACTTATTTATCAACTCTGGAAGGATGAAAAGCAAAGTCAACCTCAGTAGAATTTGAACTCAGAATGAAAAAGGAAGATGGAATGTAGCAAAACATTTTGCCTGGCATGCTAACGATTCTGCCAGCTTGCCACCTTAATATTAATGATGATTCCAAATTTTGGCAAAAGGCCTGAAAGTTCAGGGTACAGGGTTAGTTGATTACATTGACCCCCAAGACTCAACTGGAACTTGTGCTAACGATTCTACCAGCTCACCATCTTAATAATAATAATATGAGAAAGAATATGAAAAGCAAATTAATGGTCTTACTTTTGTAACTGGAACATTCTTTCTTGCATGTTTTTCTTCTTCTTTCAAGAACCAGCGTGGTAAGTTGGGGTCATCATACATGAATCTAATAAGATACAAACAGATTTAGTGAAAAGAAGTCCATTCTTGTATGATGGTCATGACAATATAATTGGTGGACACAGGATTACAACAAATACTTTAGGCAAAGGCATAGGTGGCATTTGTAGTTGTTGTTGTTACCATTCTTTTTTAGATAACATATCTAGGACTACATTAAGAAACATATCGTTCCTTTTACTTCTAAGCCAATGTGATTTCAAAATGATTTGGTTGCCATTTTGAGCAGGCTCAAAATAATACTGAATATGAAGAAACCTGTACATCAGGCAAGCCACACCACTAAAAAAGTTCAAGGTAATTTTGCATTGGGCATGCCATTCAGAAAGTCCATACAGCCACAGTTTGCCTGTGATTGTTCTACATCAGTGGTTCTCAATCAGGGTCCACACAAAATAGTAAATTAAGGATCCACAATAGTGTTTTAAGGGACACTGAAAAAAATTTTGCTTTAGATTAATGTATCGGTATGTATTGCAAGAAACAGCTAACTTTCTTTCTCTAACATTTTATAGAGTTCAATCTATACAAAGCAATGTATGGAAAATCAAAACAGGTAAAACTAGTTTTTAAACACTGAATGGCAATGGGGGTCCACCAGAATAAAATAGTAATCAAAGGGGTCCACAGGTAAAAAACGATTGAGAACCCCTGTTCTACATGATTGTGCAACATGTTATAAATAGTAACCTACTGCCCTTCAAATCACATCTAATTGTCTTAGGAAGAGAACATATTAGATAATGTAAACTTAATCCTAGTCCATGTATAAAAAAAGTGAGGATGGCCATAACTGGAATGAGTTTAATCAAAAACCAGATCAGGGCTGACTTGGGGACAAAACAACAACAGACTTGTACTCACCGAAAAAAAACACTGTTGATTAAGAAACAACACTGGGGTGTTACTTACTTGTGATATCCTGATTCAATAACTTCACGACGCTGCTTCTTGGAATGTACCATCTTAGCAGCAAGGGCAAGACCTTCTGGATCCAATTCTGGTGCAACTAGTAATTAATAAATCAAACAAACTTCTTTAAAATCTCATTCCCACACCAAACTACATGCATACACACACAAAGAGACAGAAGCAAATTGGAAAAGTCATTAGTGTGTTGGATAGAATATTTTACAGTATTTGTTCGGAGTCTCTGGATTCTGAGATCAGATGCCATCAAAGTTAACTTTGTCTTTTCATTATTTTGCAGTTATAAATACAAATCAAGAAAGCTTTAGATGAACCAGTGTAGAAGTGAGTAGTTCATGGCCTGGCAGACTTAGTCTGACATTGGGTTCAACAACCCTACTTATGACTTGAGATTCGATTGTAGAGACCATTCAACTGCAAGATGACAGACCTGATTTCAGTCAGACAATAGTTCCCATCAGTCTTAGACACTCTGATAAGGGTCATAAACAGTGCAATTCCCCACTCTGACCAATCCATGAAAAATATTTTTAAAATATAAAAAAAGAAAGATCCCCTTTACATGTCATGTCCCTAGGATCTGATTAAGAGATCATTAATGTAACCACAGCCAAGAGTAGCTGGGAAGAATTTCAAGCTTATATATATATATATATATATATATATATATATATATAATAAATATTAGGGAATAAATCCAAATTTACAGGGAAAAAATCAGATTTAGGATTAAATCCAATTTTATAGTAAAATATTATAAAATATTATTAGAGACAAAACCACTATTTTGCAAAACAAACAAGGAAAGACTTAATCAATACATAAAATTTTAATAAATAGTCAAAAAACCGCCACTACAATTGTTTCTTGTCTTGATCGACAATCTTCAGGTGGACTTCCAATAAGTCAGTTTCAAATTTGAAACTGACTTATTGGAAGTCCACCTGAAGATTGTCGATCAAGACAAGAAACAATTGTAGTGGCGGTTTTTTGACTATTTATTAAAATTTTATGTATTGATTAAGTCTTTCCTTGTTTGTTTTGCAAAATAGTGGTTTTGTCTCTAATAATATTTTATATATATATATATATATATATATATATATATATATATATATCAGAGGTAGACCTTTATGACTTAAATGGCTTTGGTCAATATTCTGAGGCAGTCATTGTCTCCTAAATAATACTGGATCTAAATTAAGGACTATCTCTATGCATAATTCCAGGTTTTAAAGCCACATTCATAATATCAAATACATGTTGACCAGACTGTGAGATACAAAGAAACATATACTTGATAACCATGCATTCACGCAGACAAATATGCAAATATAAGGAGAACAATGTATGCCCCATGTACCTCTCTCCTAATTTAAATGTCTGTTTAACCCTTTTGATACCAATACACCTGAGACCACTCTGAATCCATGGTACAAATTTCCTATTTTTGCCAAGAGCACCATCCGAGTGTGATCATTGCCAGAGCACCCAACTGGCTTCTGTATCCGTGGCACATAAAAGGGCACCATTCGAGCGTGATCGTTACCAACGTCGCTTCACTGGCACCTGTGCCGGTGGCATGTGTAAAAAGATTTGAGCGAGGTCATTACCAGTACTGTCTGACTGGCCCCCGTGCCGGTGGCACGTAAAAAGCGCCCACTACACTCTTGGAATGGTTGGCGTTAGGAAGGGCATCCAGCTGTAGAAACTCTGCCAGATCAAGATTGGAGCCTGGTGCAGCCATCTGGTTCGCCAGTCCCCAGTCAAAATCATCCAACCTATGCTAGCATGGAAAGCGGACGTTAAGCAATGATAATCATGATGATGAAAGCAAGCAAAATTTCGTTTTAATTTATGTTCCTAGGCAGTGTATTTCAATAGAAATATAGTAACAATGGTTAAAACATCAGGTTAACTAAGCAGGTATGCAGTGGATCAGTAAACAAAAATTCATATAAATGTAACATGTGAAGAATAATACATCTATGCAAATGTATGATGCATGTGAAGTCTTTTGCCATTCCAATAAAAACCAGAAGACACAAAAAGCAGCATCACATTAATATAGCATCTAGCTTTCCCCCCAACAATGACATAGAGGTCAGAGTGGGTCTACAGAGATGCCATACACACACTAACACAGATATTTATTGCAATATATCAAAACATAACTTGTTTGGGGCTTGTACCAGTGGAATGTTAAAAGCACCATCTGAGTGTGATCGTTGCCAAGGCCGCTGATTGGCTCCCGTGCCGGTGGCATGTAAAAAGCACCATTCGAGCGTGATCGTTGCTAGCATCACCTTACTAGCATATATGCCAGTGGCATGTGAAAATCAATATTTGAGAGGGGTCATTGCCAGTGCCACCGGACTGCCTCCTGTGCATATAGCATGTAAAAAAAACACCTTTTGAGCATGGTCGTTGCCAGAACCACCTGACTGGCCCTCGTGCCGGTGGCACGTAAAAGCAATCACTACACTCTTGGAATGGTTGGTGTTAGGAAGGGCATCCAGCTGTAGAAACTTTGCCAGATCAGACTGGAGCCTGGTGCAGCCTTCTGGCTCACCAGTCCTCAGTCAAACCATCCAACCCATGCCAGCATGGTAAGTGGACATTAAATGATGATGATGATGTTAAAAGGTTTCTTGGTTCAAAACAAAGAGATAAACACTATAGGACTCCGTAAAAGAGAGAACTACTGAATAACTACATTAGTGGACATTTGACCAAGGCACCAATGGTTATTCTCTTACAAACATTCATACAATGTTGTTTCAGAGACACAATGTAGTAATATTTGAAAGAGTAACCACTGATATCTTGGTCAATTGCCATATTATGGCAATATCTCATTATTACAAGTACCAGCAACAATATCAAACCAACTGTATTAAGGCATAGACATGGTTGTGTGTTTAAGAAGTTTGCTTCCCAACCACATGGTTTCGGGTTCAGTCCCACTGTATGACACCTTGAGCACATCTACAGCCACAGGTCGGCCAAAGATTTATTGAGTGGATTCAGTAGCTGGAAACCAAAAGCTCAATGTGAGTATATATGTATATGTATATATGTGTGTATGTTTGTGTTTCCTTGTTTTGACATTGAAGATAGTTCTAAATGCATATCACTGTCACACAAGCAGTACCATTCATTTCCAATATTTTCTGGAAAACATGTCTAACCATGGGGAAATATTAATTTGCTTAGAAACAGGTGAAGGCTGGAAACATGAAGGGCTGTTGAGAATCCACCTTAATAAACTCCATTTGACCCATGCAGGCATGGAAAAGTGGATGTTAAAATGAGGATGATGATGTATTATAGACTTAAGCATCATTACTTTTTAAAACTGACCTTAAGTATCACTTCTGGTGTTTGCAGTCCTTCACAGACCCTTAATCTAAATTCTATGTACTGTATGACACCTAAGTCACTAGATCCAAACTCTGGTATGTATGATGTCACTAAAGATATCTCACTTCAAATTTTCCCCCAAGGAAGTTCTAACTTTATATGCAGCATCTACGTGTTATAATTCTTAAGAACTAATTTATCTCTTATAGGTGTCTAGTTCTGAGATCATTAATGTAACCAAGACCAGAAGCAGTTGAAATGACTTGCAACTCAGTACATATAATACTCTGTGCAGTTATAAAGTTTGCTGTCATAAGATCATTTTAAAGCAAAAATTCTCAGTCAAGTCATATGTTTAACTATGTTGGATCTAAATAATCAGACAGTCAGAATGTCCAAAGTAGTTGTTGTTTATGATCTTTTCGAAATCTGAGGCTGCTACTGTGATAAAACTTTGAGCAGACACACACACACACTTACTTGTACTTGTGGCAACATTCACCCTGGGGTGGTTGAGTTGGCTTCTTCTACTCATGGAAGAAGTTTCGTGGGAATATGTGGATTTCACAAGTGGTCCCCAACAATCCCGCATGTAGAGACATCCTGTTTGCCGCAGATTGTCCGCAGACGCAGGGACAGAACAACCGAGGAGCCGCTGGTTGCCGAAGCAGACACTCCGAGGATTTTCACCAGAGCCACGTCTGCCGGGTTGTGGCTTTAATACCACTCGGTGTCAGACCAATCTGCCTTGGGTGGCCCTACCAGGAACCGAAGTTCTCGACGGCATAGCTCTGACACTACCTGTTGCCAGCGTCCCCACCATGGTGAGGAGGGGATGGACTTTGGGGACACGACACACACACATATGAATGATTGTAAAATAATACATCACAGGCATGGCTGTGTGATAAAAAGCTTGCTTCCCCACCACATGGTTTCAGGTTTAGTCCTACTGTGTGCAGTTTGGGTGAATGTCTTCTACTATAGCCCTGGATCAACCAAAGACTTTTGAATGGATTTAGCAGACAGAAACTGAAAGAAGCCTGTTGTGTACACACACACACAAGATTACTCAATATTTTTGGAGAGTATATACATACTTATTACTCTTTAGTAAGAACAGTGTCGATAGTGACTTCAAACTTTCAGCCTGCTTAGCGTTCATTGGACTATCAGATGAAGGGTAAGCAGGCCGAAAATTTCAAGTTACTGTCAACACTATTCTTGTTGAAAAGTAATCTCTCTCTCTGTACATACATGCATGCATGTGTCTGTCCAGTTTTGGCATAGACCTGTCTCCTTGCTTTGGCATCACATGTTAATTATAAGTGTCACCATCATGCAAGCATAGCAAAATAGGCATTAGAACAATGATGATGGGAATGTATGACGCATGTAGCATCTTGTGTCATTCCAATAAAAACTAGAAGACACAGAAGCAGCATCACTTTAGTATAGCATCCAACTTTCCCCCCAACAATGACATAGGGGTCAAGGTGGGTCTACAGGGATGCTAAACATATCTCTAATGAAATAATGTAGAAGCATATAACATATTCAGATGAAATCCAAAGGATTTTAGAAGTTAAAAAAGATCCAAACATAGACTAAGTGTGTCTTACACGTCTGCAGGTGAGCAAAAATGCTTGAAACAATATAAAAATGTACATTGAATAGATAGATTGGTAAATCTTATGATGCCTCCATGTACCATGCAGGACACAAATCTAATATTTTATGTTCAGTGTACTAACTCTCAGCTCCAATATCTGATATGCAGTAAAGAGCTAGTGATATTTAACGTACATTCTACATTGGAAGGGAAGCTTCCAGTGTAGAATGTACCTATATATCATGGCCTAGATTCTGGAGGTCATGTAATATTTTTATGCCTTTAGTTTGACTTTAACATGGGTCTTTGCAAAAGATGACTCTAGACATTTCTAGATTGAAAACTTGTGTGTTAGGTTGGCTGTCCTATAATGCTTATTGATGTACACAATTATATGTCTCTGGGGGAAAAATACTTCTCTGTAAACAATGTATGATACATGCAACATCTATTGTCATTCCAATAAAATCTAGAAGACACAGAAGGAGTATCACATTTAATATAGCATTCAATTTTCCCCCCAACAAAGACACAAGGCTCAGGTTGGGTCAACAGAGATGCCATATACTCAAACAGTTACAACCCTACCACAGAAACTTTTAAGTACTTCAAATAATATTTAGAGGTTTACAGGTGCCTAAGTTAAGAAACCAAAACAGAAAACAAAAGTTAATACATCAGGTTACTAGGAACACCCAGACAGGCAGTCATATGTTTTTAATATCTTTATGCACTTAGTTTAGTCTTAAAAAAGATGACACCAGTTATCTCCAGAGTTGAAACATGTCTGTTGGGTTGGTTATGTCTTACATAGGTAACTGATGTCCATATGTTTTGATGGAGTTGGGGAAAGTGTTGTCCTCCAGTGGACCAGATCCTGTTGAACCATCCAACTCATGCCAGCAAGGAAAGCAGAAGAAGAAATGTATGACTGTGGAGAATAACACTTCCTTGAGAACAGTGTATGATGTATGTGATATCTTTTGCCATTCTAATAATAACCAGAAGACACAGAAGCAGCATCATTTTAGTATAGCATCCAATTTTCCCCCCAACAATGACATAGGGGTCATGGTGGGTCTACAGGGATGCTAAACATATCACTAATGAAATACTGTAGAAACTTATAACATATTCAGATAAAATTCAAAGGATTTTAGAAGTTAAAAAAAGATCCAAGCATAGACTAAGTGTGTCTTACACGTCTGCAGGTGAGCAAAAATGCTTGAAACAATATGAAAATGTACATTGAATAGATAGATTGGTAAATCTTATGATGCCTCCATGTACCATGCAGGACAACAAATCTAATATTTTATGTTCAGTGTACTAACTCTCAGCTCCAATATCTGATATGCAGTAAAGAGCTAGTGATATTTAACGTACATTCTACATTGGAAGGGAAGCTTCCAGTGTAGAATGTACCTATATATCATGGCCTAGATTCTGGAGGTCATGTAATATTTTTATGGCTTTAGTTTGACTTTAACATGGGTCTTTGCAAAAGATGACTCTAGACATTTCTAGATTGAAAACTTGTGTGTTAGGTTGGCTGTCCTATAATGCTTATTGATGTACACAATTATATGTCTCTGGGGGAAAAATACTTCTCTGTAAACAATGTATGATACATGCAACATCTATTGTCATTCCAATAAAATCTAGAAGACACAGAAGGAGTATCACATTTAATATAGCATTCAATTTTCCCCCCAACAAGGACACAAGGCTCGGGTTGGGTCTACAGAAATGCCATATACTCAAACAGTTACAAGCCTACTATAGAAACTTTGAAGTACTTTTAAATAATATTTAGAGGTTTACAGGTGCCTAAGTTAAGAAACCAAAACAGAAAACAAAAGTTAATACATCAGGTTACTAGGAACACCCAGACAGGCAGTCATATGTTTTTAATATCTTTATGCACTTAGTTTAGTCTTAAAAAAGATGACACCAGATATCTCCAGAGTTGAAACATGCCTGTTAGGTTGGTTATGTCTTACATAGGTAACTGATGTCCATGTTTTGAGGCAGTTGGGGGGAAAGTGTTGTCCCTTAGTGGACCAGATTCTGTTGAACCATCCAACCCATGCCAGCAAAGAAAGCAGACATTGATTGATGTGGAGAAGGAAGAGTGATGATGATGATGAAGAAATATATGACTGTGGAGAATAGCACTTCCTTGAGAACAGTGTATGATGCATGTGATGTCTTTTGCCATTCTAATAATAACCAGAAGACACAGAAGCAGCATCAAATTAATATAGCATTCAATTTTCCCCCCAACAAGGACACAAGGCTCGGGTTGGGTCTACAGAAATGCCATATACTCAAACACAGTTACAAGCCTACTATAGAAACTTTGAAGTACTTTTAAATAATATTTAGAGGTTTACAGGTGCCTAAGTTAAGAAACCAAAACAGAAAACAAAAGTTAATACATCAGGTTACTAGGAACACCCAGACAGGCAGTCATATGTTTTTAATATCTTTATGCACTTAGTTTAGTCTTAAAAAAGATGACACCAGATATCTCCAGAGTTGAAACATGCCTGTTAGGTTGGTTATGTCTTACATAGGTAACTGATGTCCATGTTTTGAGGCAGTTGGGGGGAAAGTGTTGTCCCTTAGTAGACCAGATTCTGTTGAACCATCCAACCCATGCCAGCAAAGAAAGCAGACATTGATTGATGTGGAGAAGGAAGAGTGATGATGATGAAGAAATATATGACTGTGGAGAATAGCACTTCCTTGAGAACAGTGTATGATGCATGTGATGTCTTTTGCCATTCTAATAATAACCAGAAGACACAGAAGCAGCATCAAATTAATATAGCATTCAATTTTCCCCCCAACAAGGACTCGAGGCTCAAGTTGGGTCTACAGAGATGCCATATACTCAAACACAGTTACAACCCTACTATAGAAACTTTTAAGTACTTTTAAATAATATTTAGAGGTTTACAGGTGTCTAAGTTAAGAAACCAAAACAGAAAACAAAAGTTAATACATCAGGTTACTAGGAACACCCAGATAGGATGACACCAGATATCCATAGAGTTGAAACATGCCCGTTGGGGAAAAAGTTGTCCTCCAGTGGACCAGATCCTGTTGAACCATCCAACCCATGCCGGCAAGGAAAGCAGACATAGATTGATGTAGAGAAGGAAGAGTGATGATGATGATGATGATGAAGAAATGTATGACTGTGGAGAATAACACTTCCTTGAGAACAGTGTATGATGCATGTGATATCTTTTGCCATTCTAATAATAACCAGAAGACACAAAAGCAGCATCACATTTAATATAGCATCCAATTTTCCCCCCAACAATGACATAGAGGACAGAGTGGGTCTACAGAGATGCCACACATACATTGTTATTGCAATACCAGAAAACACTACCACTCTATACATTAAAATAACATGCAGGAGAATATAGATATCTTGGTTTAACCCGTTAGCATTTAAACCAAGCAATACCTGGCTCAAATACTCTATGTGTTTTACATTCAAACTGGCCAGATCTGGTCTCTCATATCCACCCTATCAAAATCTCTTATTTACAAGACAATGCATGATTAATTCAGAACAATGTGAACAAATAAGCATTACATTGGCCAGAGTAATTCATCATCATCACGATCAACACTTAACATCCATTGTCCATGCAGGCATGGGTTGGATGGTTTGACCAGGGCTAGTATGTTGAGGGGCTGCACCAGACTCTAGTCTGATTTGCCATGGTTTCTTTGACTGGATGCCCTCTGAATGCTACAGGGTTAAAATGATGGCAGAAACCTTAAGCCCCTTAGGTTCTAACATCTGGGGTCATGTACTTTACAGGTCCCTATGATTCAACTTCTGGTGTCCATGTGCACTACAGGACTTTATTAAACTCATGTCTTTCCTAGTATGACCACAGAGTTACACAATAGTAAAACACTAGATGCTCATATATTGTATGTACAGGGTGCGATGTGTAAACTGTCGCCATTTTATATTTTTTATTTTGCACATGCACATTGTTTGTTTTTGATTTTGTCAACTAGACAGTATAGTAGGGTCAGTTAGGCACCGTCTGTGAGAAAAACAGCACTGTGATGCAATTCACTCTGCCAGAAATATGGAAAAGACATGCTTTATTGCTTGGAATTTGTGCCGGAAGCTCTAATACAAACATTTCAGAGTGTTTAGGTGTCAATCTGAGGACAGTGCAGAGGATTCAGAAAAAGTTGGACAAGTTTAATGGTGATTATGAAGGTACGGCAGCTCAGAAAACTCACTCTGATCGTTCCGATAAGAAAAGAAATCCTGAATTTGTTGGTGAGATCCAGGCCATGACTGACAATGATCCCTTCAAGTCAATCAGATCCATCACAAGGGACATGGGAGTGTCTGAGTTTCTTATCAAGCAGGTAGTGCATGAAGACATTCGGTATTCCTCATACAAGATGAGAAAGGGCCAATTTTTATCCCAAGCCATCAAGGACAAGAGGAAAGACCGTGCTTCACAACTTTTGAACAAACACAAGCATTCCTTCCAACCAAACATGCTTTGGTTTTTCTCAGACAAGAAAAATTTCTGTTAAGATCAGATGGTGAACATACAAAACAACCATTGGTTTGCCATGTCCTCAAATTATGTACTGAGAGTGATAAAAATCAAACATCCAGTCAGCATCATTGTTGTAAGCAGAATCAAAAGAAGTTGTAATAAAATACAGGCTCCTCTAGATATAAAGGCTACAGTTGATAAAGCAAGTAGAACCACCAGAAGTTGGGACAACTGACAGCAGCTAGTAATCAATAGTGAGATTAGGCATGGCTGTATGGCTTAGAAGTTTACTTTCCAACCGTGTGGGTTTGAGTTGTCTCATTATTTGACATCTTGAACAGGAATAGCTTCAGGCCAACCAAAGTTTTATGAGTAAATATAATAAACAGAAACTAAAAAAGCCTGTCGTGTGTGTGTATCTCCTTGCTTTGACATCATGTGATAATTGTAAACAAGATTCACCATCATACAAGCAGTGTTCTTTGTTTCCACTCTTCAGGGAAGACATGCCCAACCATTGGGAAATATTACCTTGGTTAGATATAGGTGAGAGTTTGTGGCAGAAAGGCATCTGGCCATAGAAAATCTGCTGCAACAAATTCCATGTAAGCATGAAAACTGAATGTTAAAACAAAACAAAATTTTAGGATTGATATTACACTTTAAGACTGGTTAAATAAGAGGCCAAGATTGTACCTCTTGCTTGATCTTAACGTCAATTTAATGCATGAGTCACAACATGTTTACCAGACATTTACATATGTATTAGGCACATACATACTTGAGAGCAGTGTATGACATAGCTAAACATCTTGTGACATTCTAATAAAAACCAGAAGACACAGAAGCAGCATCAAATTTAATATAGCATCCAACTTTTCCCCCCACAATGACATAGAGGTCAAGGTGGGTCAACAGAGATGCCACACACACACAAATATCTTTACTGAGGCCTGCAACAGAACATTCTCTCACACCTGAGACAGAGCTGCCATTGCACACAAACATTCAACATGCCAATCAGTCAGGTGGGCCAAAAAGAGGGCCATCTAACTGATTGGCATAAAGCCACTCGCAAACATGTTCCAGCCTTTAATCGAAAGTCTTCTCTTTCTGCTTTTTTTTACCACTACTATACTGACCTCTGCCCACTTGGGCTACCTCTACTTAGACATTCCCATTCCAACTGTCTCTCCTCCTCTCATTACTTTTGTTGTATCCTAGCCCCTAGGCCCTACACTACACCAAGTCCTTCCTTCCTAGAAAGTCAGCCTTCTGGAATCCCCACATATACAACACCCGCTCATATTTTTCCCACAAGTATTGACTTGCAAAGATTCATGAGGCACATTAATGGCTTCAGTCTCAGTCTAACAAATTCTATCTGGCACATGCCAGCATAGAAAAGTGGACATAAAAATGTTGATGATGGTGTGCTATCCAAACAATGCGTTTCAGGTATCTTTAAAATACCTTTGTCTAAAAGATTCTAACTTCAAATAAAGGATACTTGTATGTGTTATAATTCTCAAGAAGTAAACCTGCTCCTACAGATGTCTATGATAAAATTCCAAGAATTGATGTAACTAGAACCAAGAATAGTTGGAATGTTTGCAGATCTGTGCATAAGTTACAAAGTTTGGTTTGGCGTAGAGTTATCTTAGTCTAAATTATCAATCTGTCTCAGACGGTCTGGATGTAAATGGTGAGGCAGTGAGAGTGCCAAAAGTATTTGTGGTTCCGTTGATGATGTTGGTCTCTTTGAAAATCAGACATTGCTTCAGCAGTCAGACATGCTAAAAAAAAAGACATATTTGATACACACCCTTTCACCCCCCCCACCCCCCGTATGTATATACAGCTATAGAAAAAAATACACATCTAAGAATGTATGACACATGTGACATCCTGTATCATTTCAATGAAAACGAGATGATACAGAAACAGCATCACTTTAATATAGCATCTAACTTTCCCCCCAACAATGACATAGAGGTCAAGGTGGGTCTACAGAGATGCAACACACACCCAACACATTTTTAATATTTGTAACAATAGGGCATCCAGCTGTAGAAACTCGGCCAGATCAGATTGAAGCATGGTGCAGCCATCTGGTTTGCCAGTCCTCAATCAAATCGTCCAACCCATGCTAGCATGGAAAGCAGACGTTAAATGATGATGATGATAGATGTTAAAAATTTTAAAGCATATGAATAACCAAACAGTACATTAAAGGATTCTACAGGAGCTAAGAGGTCAGTAGTCCCTTGTTTATTGTATCTTACTGAATCTTACACTCAAATGTTTATCATTTGTGTACTACAATGCATCCTTGAAACAACATTTCATGTTCAAGAACCAAACAGTACCTTAGTTAATTTGTTGTTTCTATTGAACAAACTGTCTGTACATTCATATTCTTGTATATATAATGTGGCTTATTGTTTTCAAAGATTCTGCAAATCAGTATACCTACTACATCTTCAATGTTTTTATATCCTCAGAGCACCTTAAAGCTGACATTAAATCTTGATGATAATAAATATTTCCAGTGTTAGAAACCCACAAGTTAGTTGCATCTTACAGAGGTTCTTCATGTAAGAAAGAGCCAGGAAAAATTTACAAAACATACAGCATACTAGTTATAAACTCTGTAATCAAAAGTATAACCAAAGTCTATTTCACTACTCAGGTCGGTTTGATTTAAGACTATTCTAGTGATTAGTGCACTCTAAAAACATCTTGTGCCAAAATTATGATTACACTTGTAAGTTAGGTTGGTTATCCTATCAGAGTTGATGTTGTAAGCAGGCCCACGAGACGGTGTGATAACATACAAGGTTTCCTAGACATATATTACAAAGTTCAGTTTAACATGAAGGACTTTAAAATATCCTGATATAAATTTACTCAAAGGAATATACATTATCCACACACTTAAACACAAAAACTATCACATAGTTACAAATCATTATAGAGCACAGACATGGCTTAAAGGTCAAGAGGCCTGCTTCCTAACCATGTGGTCTAGAGTTCAGTTCAACTGCATGGCACCTAGGGAGTCTTCTAGTTGCAAACCCAGACTGCACAAAGTCTAGTGAGTGGATTTCATAAATGGAAACTGAAAGAAGCCCATTGCATGTGTGGGTGTCTGTGTGTACCCTTTTCAAAACACCATGTAGGGTTGTAAATGAGCATCGTCATCATACAAGCATGGTTGTTCATTTCCCATCTTTGTGGTAAATATGTCCAGCTATGGAAAAATATTACCTTGTTTGGAAACAGGTGAGAGAAACTGACAGGATGGGCATCTAGCCACAACAAATTTTGTCACAGACTTTAAATGTTAAACCACCCACCCACAACTTCTATTCCACTTTTGCCTGGTGGGGCCTTCTGGACACCTTAACACCACTCTATGCCGTGTGGATTCTACTGATCATTTTATCCCCATCACCACCACCTTTTTTTTCCATATAAGACGTTAGTAGCCAAGCAGAACCCTCTGCAGGAACCTGCTCTACCCTCTTCTCTCATAGTAAACTCCCAGCATGAAGCTGACTCTTCCTCCACCTACACCAGGGCTTGTGGCCCAACAAACTGCAGAGTGACCTTAAATGTGCAGGTGACACAAAAAAAGCACCCGGTACCTACTGTAAAATGATTATTGTTAGGAAAAGCATCCAGTCATAAAAAACCATGCCTAAGCAGACATTGGAACTCGAAGCAGTCCTTGGACACATCGATGTTAAAAACACATAGACATGAACATGTCATATAAAAACAAACTACCATATAGCACTATATATAATATTATACATACCTCGCTTTTTTGCTTTATGTGCTGTTAAGTTGTCTTCCTCTTCCTCACTATCATCATCATCATCATCATCATCATCATCATCATCATTGTCGTCGTCAGAGCTAAATACTTGTTGTTGACCAATACTATTATCCACTGGTATCACCTCAAAATCTTCCTTATTTTTTGCCTTTGCTTTGCTAGGTATTTTAAGATCATCAATTTCATCCTTCCCATCTTTCATTTCATCCTCACTGGCTTCACTTTCCTTCTCGTCTTTTGAAATCAAAGCAGAGAATGAATCCTAGAAGAAAAAGAGGTAAATAAATACACAAAACAGAAGATGTAAATACAAAATATGAAAATTTACATATATACATGTGTCTTCCACCTCTTCTCTCTATCTATCTATCTGTATGTATAAATAAATATATATATATATATATATAATATATATATATATATATAAAATGAAGGCGTATGGCTCAGTGGTTAGAGCGTTGAGCTTTTGATCGCGCGGTTGTGAGTTTGAATCCTGGACCGGGCTGCATGTAGTGTTCTTGAGCAAGACACCTTATTTCACGTTGCTCCAATTCACTCAGCTGTAGAAATGAGTTGCGACGTCACGGGTGCCAAGCTGTATCGACCTTTGCCTTTCCCTTGGATAACACTGGTGGCATGGAGAGGGGAGGCCGGTATGCATGGGTGACTACTGGTCTTCCATAAACAACCTTGCCTCGACTTGTGCCTGGGAGGGTAACTTTCTAGGTGCAATCCCATGCTCATTCATGACCGAAGGGGTGTCTCAGCAGTCAATATATATAAAACTATAAAACTGATATCTATTAGAAATGGATGAACTCCACCCCACCAGTTTTACTTTGCATTTGCTTCCATTAGTCTCAACTCTTAATTTTAGAAGTTGTATTTCCATATCTATTTCGTTTAGAGACATTAATTCCATAGTTTCTTTTATTTTTCTGGCTCTTCAGTTATTGTTTTTATTTGCAGTTTACAAAGTAAACTAATGAACAAATGGAAAAGGAATGTACCAAAAAAGCAGAAGGACTCCACTTACAAAACATTTTGAAACTCTGAAAAGAAGACTGTGAAAATATGGACACTGTGTCCCTCCAATGATGGAAGAGAAATAATAATTGGTTCCTAAATTATGAAGCGGAGTTTAAGTGGACAACCCTTTCACAAAGAAATTGATTTAAGTAAAAACATATGCGGATACAGTAGGACAACCAAACATAAGCTCAAATATGTTTGATAGAGAAGATAATAGAGACAAATCACTAGTAAAAAAAAAAAAGCAAATTTTGTCCAAAGGTAGGGAAAAAATACAGCTCTTGATACTTCCTGAGAACTAATTGCAAATTTTTCTATTTAAATGAAAGAAAATAGAAAATAGAAAATCAAATTTCACAAAACAAGACTGGCAAAATCTAATTAATCTACAATTAAAGAAGCTAACAAAGGTAGTGCTGTGGTTATCCTGGATACAAAGTATTACAAAGAAATGGTATTGAAATGTTTGAAAATAACTATTATGAAAAAATAGACAACTATAAACAATCAAAGGTATTGGGAAAATCTTGCTATATTGAATAAATATCACAAATATCTGACACCAATAGAATTTGACCATATAAGCAATTTCAGACACAAAGCCAGTGACTACTATGGTCTACCAAAAATTCACAAAAATAAAGTTATAAGTTATACTTGTAAAAACTCTAAATTTAAATATGTTAAAATATTGCCTCTAGATAATACAAAACTCCAACCAGTTATAGCAGGCCTTGCATATGAAGCACACAGGTTAAGCAATTTTTTGGACATCTTACTAAAACATTTCTTAAGGCATGTACTGAGTTTTATTCAAGAGGATCTGTATTTACTTAATCACTTATTAAACACAGTAAGTCAAAATACAATTATTATTTCTTTTAACGTTATTTATCTATACACTAATATTCCACCTAATTATGGAATTAATGCAATAAAATATTAGATGTACACTAAGTCAAATTACCAGAATGCATCAAAATAACTTTATCATTAAAACTCAGAGATTCATATTAGAAAATAATTACTTCTCCCTCAATGATTTAATGTACTTTAAAATATCAGAGACTGTGATGGGGACCAAAGTTGCCCCTACATATGCCTAACTAGTAACGGAAGTCATAATTGTCACTTCAGATAATAATACAAGGAAGAATGATGAAATGGCAAATTTTTTGAGTATTGGCCAAAATACCATGCAGTATTTCTCCTGGTTTCTTATATTCCGAGTTCAAATCCTACTGACTTTTGCCATTCATTCCATTGGGATCAATAAAGCATCAATTGATAAACTAAAGCATTGAGGTCAGTATTATCAATTAATTTCCTCCCCTTCAAAATTGCTAGCTTATGATGAAAAGTATTCCAGCCATGACCATCCATAAGGTATAGTGTAGGACTATATTAACCAATATATCTCACTTTTTAAGTGGAGGGATGTGAATCAAGGGTGACCTGGCTATTATTTCTAGCATATAGAGGACTCCTTTATTGATTTGTATGATTATAGTTTATGAAGAGAGCAAAGCTTACCTTGCTAAACCATTCTGCCACTTTTTCAGATGTCGTCTGTTTCTCAGTGAGACTCACCAACAGAGGATTTTCTTTCTCTTTTCTATTTAAAACAAATACAACATATAATACAGATGATGACAATGATGGTGAAGGTTAGTGGTGATGAGGAGGAGAAGAATACGGAAAAATACAAAAATGACTGCAACGATGATGGTCAATGCTTCTCGACCTTTTTTAATCATCACCCCTTTTCTTTTACTAACACTTTTTCAATGACTTCTTACAATAATCTGGAAGAGGGTAGAAAAGTGATGACCCTGCATTCCCTCTGTAAATGGTGAGACTGATGCTGCTGTTAATGTTCCAGTTAAACTGCGCTTATATATGCATATACATACACACAACACACACACACATATATATATATATATATATATATATATATATATATATATATATAGGGTGCGATGGATAAATTGCTGCCATTCTATATTTTTAATTTCGTGCATGCGCATAGTTTGTTTTTGATTTTGTAGACTACACCGTATAGTAGGGTCAGTTGGGAACCATCTGTAACAAGAACATCGTGATGCAATTCATTCTACCAGAAATTTGGAAACAACATACTGTACAGCTTGGCAATGGCACTGGAAGCTCCAATGTGAACATTTCAGAGTGTTTAGGTGTCAATCTGAGGACATGTACTGAGAGTAATAAAAATCAAACATCCAGTCAACATTATGGTGTTTGGAGTAATCACTAGTGATAACAATGTTAGGCCTCCATTCATCTTCTCACACGGCCTCACACTCAACATGGAGGTCTACATTAAGTGCTTGGAGGAGGTAGTGCTGCCTTGGGTCAAGAGGGTGGCTGCTGGAAGACCCTATGTTTGGCAACAGGACTCTGCACCATGCTACACAAGCAAGAGAACCCAGTCATGGCTGTCAGACAATTTCTGCAACCACATCACCCCTAACATCTGACTGCCTAACTCCTTAGACTACAATCCCTTTGATTTATTATGTGTGAAGTGCAGTTGAGCAAGAAACCAACAAAATTTCTTGTAAAACCAAAGATAACTGAAGGCAAGGATTATGGAAGCATTCATCAACCTAAACAAGGAGACCATCCAGAAGAGTTGCAGGAGATTCCAAAGTTGTCTGGAGGCCATGGTTGAAGCCAATGGTGATTTTATTGAATAAATTTACTCTTTAGTATTTCAAGTTATTTTTATGTAATTTTGGTAAATATATCTGTAAAAATGAGATGTCAGTGTTATTTTGTTGGGCGTATTCAGGGTTTTTTGACACCTGGCACCCTGGAGCAATTTTACTTTTAATGTAATCATGCAGTTAGTGAGAACATAAAGAAGACACACACACTGAGTATGTGACAGCTGTGGTGTTTATATATATATATTCTTTTACTTGTTTCAGTCATTTGACTGCAGCCATGCTAGAGCACCACCTTAAGGGGTTTTAGTTGAACAAATCAATCCCAAGACTTATTCTTTGTAAGCCTAGTACTTATTCTATCAGTCTCTTTTGCTGAACTGCCAAGTTACAGGGATATAAACACACCAACATTGGTTGTCAAGATATGGTAGTTGGGAGAAACACAGATGCAAACACACAAATATATACATATATATCATCATCATTTAATGTGTCTTCCATGCATGCATGAGTATAAAAATTTTACAAGTGAAAAATTGATAACGACTTCGAAGTTTTTGTTTGTTTGCCTGCATCATATATATAATATATATTTATATCTATCTTATATATTAAAAGGCAAGTTGTATGTCTGTGTGTTGTGTGAACCACTTCTCCTACACTTTTCAACCGAATTTCATTAAATTTTACACATGCCTTACTAAAGGTCCTGGGCCAAAAACATTTCAACTTCGAAAGAAGTCTGTCCTATATATATATATATATATATATTCCTTATGCATCCCAAAACCAAGTAACTGATTTTGATGTATGGGGTATCAAAAGATTCAGTACTATTTCAGTTACACACTAAACTTCATTGTCATTCACATATTTGCATTCCAAAACTTTAACATTATAATCTTTTCCGTAGATCAACTACCATAAACATTTTATACGATGATGACGTCACATTTTCTGCATGCGTATGTTCCTTATGCATTAAAAAATTGGGTTTCACTTTCATTCTTTCAATTTGAATTCTAATGTGATAACATTAAGATCATTTTATTTTTGTTATATTTGAAATAAATGAATAATTTACGTCCTAATGTGAACATTACGCATCGGCAACTTTCTGTTTTTATGGCCAATACATCAGAATGGTGTGTCAGTGTATGTGTTGACTGACATAACAAATGGCTGGAGGTGAAACTCTTGACAAAAAACAATGAGATGGCAGGTCTAAGGTATATAAAAATGCACATTTACTGTTCAATTACCAGTTAATCACTATCGCAGCAGTTGCAAGGTATTTACATATTTACCCTCAAATTAACATTTAATACATGTGCTTAATATATATATATATTAAGAAATTTAGCTATAATAATTATTGTGGTATTTACCGTTAAATTAGCAGTTCATACATGTGCTTCTCTTTGGTTAATTTATACTGCATACAAAAAATAAAAACATACTACATATATACAACTGCTTACAAAAATAGGGAACAATGTGTGATTTTTTTTCTATGTTCATAATTTTTCTTTTACAATATTGAAAAAAGTATGCCACCAAAGAAAAGATGTTATCTCTCCAGAAACAAGTATAATGCAAGGAGGATTGTAGAAAACCAAAGGGATGCTACAGGGATGCTCAAGAGAGAAGGGAGATAAAACTTTCCCAAGATCAGCAAATGCATGCTGCAGCACTTAATGCTGGATCATTAAATCAATGTTTCAATGATTAGACAGAGCTCCAATAGAATAGCGCTCAGAAACAGATTATGTACAAATTCATTCTTCACAACTCATGGCACTGTTTTCAGATATGATCCATCCCATTCTTATCAAAATGATAACTCTGTTCAAACTGGTGTGCTAAATACAAATTGTCGTTTTTGTAGAGCTTTAAAATTTTCAAATGAAACAAATGGCATGTGCTGCTCAGGCGGTTAGGTAAGATTGCCAGCACTACCAATTCCTTTTCAACCTCTTATGGATCTTCTAGAAGGCACTTACATCTAGTCAAAGAATTTTCTGAACAATATCAGACAATACAACTCTGCATTTCAAATGACATTGTTTACTCCATCTAAGAAGATACTTAAACATGAATTTACGCCGATGTCAAAGTTCAAGGGCAAGTCTACTACCTTATTGGTTCCCTCTTACCCACAAATGAACAACCACAGTTCCTCCAAATTTATTTTATAAGTGATGTAGGACATCAAACCCGAAGGAGGCGTCAAAATTTCAGATGATGGGTCATGTTAGACACAGCGCAGACTACTGCAAAGGAGAGTATATCCACTGACAGATTTTCGGTGCGTTCAAAAATCACATAACCCTCACCCCCAATTTTCCACGACAGGCTAAGGCCTGAAAAACTCCAAATGGACATATAGCATGTTGCTTAGTCGAATCAGCCCATCATTTACTCCAGAAATATTTTGTTGTCAATGCTGCACTTTCCCATATCATCTGTTTCAACATAACTGTAATATAATATATACAAACTATGACATTTTAATCCCGAGCAAAGCCAGGCATCTCAGCTAGTATATATATAGATTATTCACACACACACACAAAACATACAAAGAAGGGAATGTAAATGACTTACTCTTCAATTCCGTCATCACCATCATCAACCTTTTTCTTCCCATCTAATTCCTCTAGTTCATCATCATCAGATAATTCCGCCATGCTGATATCATCATCGTCATCATCAGCCTTTGGTTCTTCACCATCATCACTATCGATGTTGTAATCGTAATCTTCTCTCTCCGTTGGGTCACGGTTATAAGACACCTTTGTAACTATTTTAGGAATGAAAATGTCATCATCATCTATTAACGCTTCCTCATCAGCCAAGCTCAAATCTCCCTTTTGAATCTTTTCCAGACCCTTTAAATAACAAACAATAATTGTGAGATAAAGGCTTTGAGAATTATAAAGTTGCACAACTGAATAAAATACAGGTTCAAATCTTAAAACAACCACAATATCAACTTTACTACAAACATTAAAAAATATATTGTCCTACAAGGGATGTGAGGTTCAACTTATGAACATCATCTTACTACAGTCATTTTGTTGCATCTCTGAACAAAGTACTCTAAATTGCTTTGCTCCAATTTGCTTTAATATGTAAATTGTAGGTTTCCAATCTTCTACTTCACAATGGAGTGGCTAACAGTAGGTAGGACATTATCAAATCAAAAAAATCCCCAACAAATAAATCATCTCACATATAAAAACTAGGGATAAATGAATGTAAAAATAATAAAAGATTTAAAAAATGATTATTAGATACACTGACACAAGGTAACAAATTTGTGGTGGGAGGGAGTACAGTAAATTAAATCATTTAATTCTTTGCTCTTCTAACTTTAAATCAAAATCAAACCAGCAAGATTTGAACACAAAACATGGAAGAATACAAATAAATACTGCAACTTCATACTCATCTTTCATACTAACAGAGATATCACAATGGCAAAGATATCTGCCATGCTAACTATAATTATATCTACCAGATAGTTACTGTATGCACACACATATATAACTCCTAAACTAAGAGAGCTACCACACAGCTATACATATCTGCTATGCTAATAGAACAGATACCACACAGCTTATATACTTATCTACCACACTAAACAAAATAAAGACACGGTACAGCTACATACACACCTGTAATACTAACAGAACAAAGACACCTCACAGGTCTATATATATATAGCTACTATGCACAAAACAGACATATCATTTCTGGTTAAAATTTTCTACATGCAACAAAAGGCCCACTGGATGTCAGGGTAGGATGTAACAGGCTTTGTCATGAGATGGAGATATTCAACGTAAGAAAACAGGGAAAAATAGATGAATTAGTTAGAATTATATGTGAAGATTATAGGAGAGAGAGGAATAAGAATTACAATAATTTAAAATTCTGTTGTGTCTGGGGAGAGTCATTTCTTTTTGTGCCTTATAATGTAACACACTCACCAGTAAAATTTCCACTTATTTCTTATTTTCCTAAAATTTTCGTTGCGTCTTGCAACCTTTTCAATAGTTTTGACTCTTAGTCAAGAGTCAAGACTATTGAAAAGGTTGCAAGACACAACAAAATTTTAGGAAAATAAAAACAAGAAATAAGTGGAAATTTTACCGGTAAGTGTGTTACATCATAAGGCACAAAAAGAAAATGACTCTCCCCAGACACAACAGAATATGCTTCAACACACGAACTCATATAAAGAATCTTGCAAACCAAATACAAAAACGAAAAATAATTTAAAAGATTTTGAAGACAAAAGATATATTAAAAAAAAAATCAGTAGATAGAATTAGAACCTTTTCTGATTTGATCTTCTGCAATTGGAAAAGGCCGATGTCATCAATTTGCTCAATCTCATCATCAGGGAAGGCCATCTTCATATCCATTCTTTGTGTGAGCTTAAGCTTTTGTTCTCGAATCTTCTTCAGACGTCTGTAGAGGAAGAGAGTTTATAACCAGTGGATCTTAGGTTTACAAGTGGCAGAGAATTTACAAACACAACAAATATACATTCTTTAGATACACACACACACTTTTACTGGTTTCAGCTACTCTGCTGTGATCTACACATATCCACATCTAATCTGATATACATACATCTTCATACACAGTTAGTTACACTCACAAAGATAGCAAGAAACATGCAAGAAAATTAAATACTATAGACATTCACGAAAAACAAAACAGCAATACATTATTCTTGGTCGTCTCGCAAGTCTAAGAAAGACAATTCCACAATTTCTTGTTGAACAACCTGCAACTGATGTTCAAATGTTTGTGTTGTACATTAGATCACTCCATAAAACTGACATCACCTGTACAGGTGCAGTGCACCACATGTCAAATATAAAAATGATTGCAGGACATGAAATGCAGTGCTTGGTTCAAAAATACAATGCACCACCTGGTGTGGGAACTGAAACCACAATCTCACAGTCATGAGTGCAATATCCTTGGCACTAGGCCACATGCCCTCAATATATCATATGCACTCACAGCCATACATATACAGACACATTCTCAGCTGAAGCAGCAGAGCTGAATACAATAAAAGTTTCATTTTCAATGTATACAACATTTTAGATTCAAATTAATGGTGAGCTATGAAAGTAAGATTCTTAAGAGAAACAATTACTCTGGTGGACTTTGTTAAAATCTGAGCAAAGATATGCAATAAAAAAAGAGTGAACTCAAAATGCAACATCCTATTTTAGTTTAGGAATATCTTGATCTGTGTGTGGCTTGATCAGAACCAGTAATAAATTTTCTAAAGAAACACAAAGTGGAGTGTCTTGTCTAAGGAAACTCAACACAACAGTAGCAGCAAGGAGTGATGATACCGATTATATAGCTATATAGATAACAACAAGAAGGCACAACACAGTTGTGGAAAGTGACAGTACCTTTTATGTAGCTAGGTAGACTGTGGTAAGTGGAGTGTCTTGTCTAAGAAGACAACACAATGTATATAGTAGTAGATAGTGGTATCTATTATGCAGCTAGATATATTGATATAAGTAGAGTAGTTTGTCTAAGCAAGCATAATGCAATAGCTGTTGTTGTTTAGCCCCAGGTCAACTCTGCTTAAGCAAACCTATGATTAAAGGCAATCCAGCTAAGGCCAAGCCATCCTTTTCATAGGTACAGTAGGCATCTAGGACTAAATTACTCAATGTGTCCTATTTCTAAGGTAGTAGGGAGTAATTTGAAAGTTGGCTTCTATCTCTGGTGGACTAAGCAACCATGCACAGGTTTAGTCTTTGGTTGCAACAGGATGTGGAGGTACCCATTTTACAGCTTGGTAGACTAAGATAAGTAGAGTATCTTGTATCTAGTGACAATGTACCAACTGTATAGAGAACAATGAATGATACCTACTAAACAGCAAGATGAATTGTGGCTAAGTGCCTTGTTTAAGGACACACAACATAACAGTTGCAGTAGGATATAGTGAAATATCATTATAGAACTACATAGTAAGGTAGGTAAAGTAACTTGCCTAATAAAACACAACTGATAAGCAAGGATTGCATTAAACAAAAAGGTTTGAGCTTGTTATCTTATGGATTGTAAAATTGACTATTTGGTCACTATCACATACACCAAAATATATACCAGTAATTAATGAGGGACAAACTTACTTTTTAATTGTCTTTCTCTCCTCCTCTTTGGCAGTGGCTAGCAATTCTTGAAGCTTTATTTCTTCATCTTCATCACTATCAACCTTCTCCTCTTCTACTGGAGCTCTGTCATAGAAAAAGAAATACTGTTAGCTATTAACACATTTGATGTCAACCCATTTGAGACCACCCCTGATTCCATGACATGAATTTCCTGTTTTAACTCTTTAGCATTCAAATTACTCTGTCAAATGTGATATTTATATATTTACATTGTTCTTAATTAATCTTGTAGCTTTTGAGATATCAATGATGCAATTGTTTATTTTTAGAATGGCAATGCAGGGTAAGTGTGAGAGGCCAGATCTGGCTGATTTGAATATAAAACAAGTAGAATATTTAGGCTGGATGTGGCTAGCATAAATGCTAAAAAGCTAAAGTAATCTGAAATAAAAACCGTCCATCAAAATTTCATGTTAATTTGTTCCAAACAGTGGTTTAATATTGACATTAAATTCATTATAATTCTCTAAATTAATTGGAACAAAAGCAGTGAATTTCAACATTGGATAATAAAAGGGTTAATACTGTGAATACATGATTTTCCAGCTTGGTGCTACTTTTAATAACAATATCTATATATGTACATGTAAACACACTTGATAACAGAGAAGAGGTGCGATGTTATATATATATATAAATAAGTTGAGATATTACTTACTGAGGTGCGTCTGCTTCCCTTTGTTTTAAAATGTGTTTCCTCCATCCAATAAGGCGTCTAAAATGATAAAAAAAAATTTTTTATTTATTTATTTTGCCTTTGATGAATGAAAAGTTTACAGATTTCAATGAGCCGATTATTGATTCATCATATTTCCAATGGCAGGAACAACAAAAGATTGTTTGAGTAACTTGGGCAGATCAGATATAATTATTATCATTAAACATCCATACTCCACTTTGTAAAAGTGGTTGGCATTAGGAAAAGCATCCAGCCATAAAAGTCATGCCAAAACAGACAGTGGAGCTTGGAGTAGTCCTCTGGCTTGTTAGCTTCTGTCAAACCACCCAATCCATGCAAGCATGGACTGGAAGGTTTGAGAGGATCCAACAACCCAGAGGATTGTCTTCTGAGACTCAATGTCTGCTTTGGTAGTTTCTGTTGTTGGATGCCCTTCTAACGCCAACCAGTTTAAAGCATGCCCTGAGTGCTTTTCTCATGCCCCCTTCATGGCATTGGTCAACTTGTGACTGGGCTAGAAGAGACATGCTCTAAATACTCTTGAATAGACTTGAACCCAGAAACGCAAGATTTCAAATCAAATGTTTTAACCATACAACCATAGATGCTTCATCTTAACGTTCCCTTTTCTGTGTTCTCATGGGTTGGACAGAAAAAGAAAAGTTGGGGACGTATTTAAAAGAGAGAGGTGGCTTTATGTCAGGTGTCTTACTATAGAGGAAATACATGGTTACTCTGCATTATCATACATGAGAATTTCTTTCAAAGCACTTGTTTATCAGTTTTCTTGTTAAAATATATTCACAAACATATGTACAGAATGGGCTTCTGTATAGCTTTCATCTTTTAAATTCCACCGTCAAGGCATTGGTCAACTTGTGACTGGACTAGAAGACACATGCTCTAAATACTCTTGAATAGACTTGAACTCAGAAATGCAAGATTTCAAATCAAATGTTTTAACCATACAGCCATAGATGCTTCATCTTAATATTCTCTTTTCCATGTTCTCATGGTTTGGACAGAACTTGTTGAGGCAGAGTCTCTACAGCAGGTTTCCCTTCCTGTTGCCAACCTACACTTGTTTCCAAGAAGGTAATAATTTTCTATAACCAGACATATTTTCACAGAAGATTGGAAATGAAGAACACTGCTTATATGATAGTGACATTTGTTAACAACTACCACATGATGTCAAGGCAAGGAGACATTAACACACACACATATACATGACAAGCTTCTTTCAGTTTCCATCAATCAAATCCATTCACAAGGCTTTGGTCAGCCCAGTGCTATAACAGAAGGCACTTGCCCAAGATGCCATGCAGTGGGACTGAATCCAAACTTCTCAACCACACAGCCACGCCTGTGCCTCATGTAGCATATTACATAACACTGACTGAATGGTTTAACAGACAACTGGTAGTGATTTTATAGATCTTGGTTACTTGAAAGGCAACTCAAATCATCGATGGACAGAACTAAATACAGCAACACATTTAATCCTGTGCGCTGCTGTGTCTGTCACTCCATTCATTCATTAACAACAGCCACCACCATTTTACATCCACTTTCCATGCTAGCATGATTTATGTGGGTTCACCATGGTCAGAATCATGACACATTTTGTAGTCCTACTATGGGAACCTTATCTTACATTTTCCTTTTTGGTTTTGTTTCTATGGTCAATACCTTTCCTAACACCAAACAAGGAGTATGAGACACATTTTTTTCCTGACACCAGTAATAAAGAGATGTCATGTCCTTGACAAAATGAATGGATCATCACAATTTCACATTTTACGGTGTATACTAGATGTCTTTTGTGACACCCTCACAAGAGAGGCAGCTATGTCCTCAACACAACTAAAGAGACTTCATTCATTTCTGTAAGTCAAGCTAACAAAGCCCCTATACGGCTGCTCAACTTGTTAAAAATAGCAAATTACACTTTACCATATTGGAAAAAGAACACATTGGATGTGGCCCCAAATCTCCTGACATGGGACACAAGCAAGATGATGTCTATAATGATTTTGATCGTAGATTTGCATGATCAGAACTGGCCTAGGGCTAAACAATGGCAATAATCTACTTAACTATATTTATCAAATCATGTTGTTTTTTCAGTCCCAGATCCAAGATTAAAGACATTCCAACCATGATCATCCCATCTTTTTTTTTTATTCTCAAGACAATATATCCAGGACAAGATTACCCAATGTCCTTCCTTTTTAGAAATATTCAGTTGTAGCTTCAGAGAGATTTGGCTGCAGCTTTGACTTATCCTACAGAGCCTTCAGACTTGTAGTGAGGAGGAGAAAGAAACCACACTCCATGTTCCAGTATTCTGGACCGAATGCTTGCAACAGAGTGAATTCTACTAAAAGTCATCAAAGGGTCAAGTTATGGTGTTTAACTGGGTCATGGATTAAGTCTTGCTAATTAATGCATTTGTTGCAGACAAGCTTCATCCTATGCATTAAGTTTTAACCAAATGTCTTCATACCTGTTCCTAAATACAAATATCTATCAAAGATAATTCAAACATGTTCAACATCAGCTTGCATGAAAGAGAAAATGCAAGTGAAATTTGTCGGCAGCAAGGCATTCAAAGTGTTGTCTAGGGTGCCTAAGTCACATAGCAGCACTGGTTGCTTTTAGAGTAAAAAACAAAAAAAATGTTGTCAGTGGAAGGTCCCTAAGGCAGAGACACATTAAGAAAGTAATAGGAAGGATGTGCTGAACTCAGACCTCATGATGTGATGTTCACTATTATGGACAAAACAACACAGGACTTAAAAGAATAGCAGTTTGTTGTATTGTAGATCTTAGTTATTCTAACTTGAATAACACAGTCAATGAAATGCTACAATATTAGCCTTCACTGTACAACAGTATAACCTACCATTCCACAATAAGATCTGCCACCACAATACAATATTATCTTCAACTACAATACAACAGTATTATCTACCACATCAGTAAAGTATTAGCCATTATAATATTACTGATCACTACTAGGTTACTCAGCATCATCTACCACAACATGAAGTATTACTCACCAACCACCCTACAATATTATCTGCCACAGTATTCCAATGTTGCCCAGCATAATAGAGTATTGAATAACACACTTCAAGAGTGTACAAGGTACCCATTATAAATCCACTGTAATAGAGTACATATTACTCACTTGATATCTTTCTTTCCCAGCACTCGAATGTCCTTACAACACATCTTTATTTCCTCTGTCGTCAGCGGATCTTCCAAAATGGACTGGTCATCAAACAATAGCTGCAAACAACAAATAAATTTTTTACCAAAACATTAAATTTACAGGCAATCACATAGTGTCAATTTTGGGGGAGGGGGCCAGTTGATTAGATTAATCGCAGTACACAACTGGTACTTAATTTATCGACCCTGAAAGAATGAAAGGCAAAGTTGACCTCGGCAGAATTTGAACTCATAACATAAAGACAGACAAAACACCACTAAGCATTTCGCCTGGCATGTTAATGTTTCTGCCAGCTCACTTCCTTATAATAATATCAAATGCAGCTATTATGCCAACTCTAATTGTTTTTATCCAGTGTTCACAAGTTTAATGTTTGTATAAATATGCTAGGTAGCCAGCACTATATTTGTATTAATTCAAGCTGAACAATGTGTGCATGATAGATACACTTGCAGATCACTGTGTGTGGATGTGCATAACAGTGATAGATCTCTCTTACATCCTAATGGTATTTCAGAAGTTTGATGAAGAGGGTACTTATTCCTTATTTTATAGCATGAGTGGCCAACTAAGTGAAACTGGCTGGCACTTAAGCAGCATTGTTTGACAGGTGCGCTAAGGGAGCGATCTCATTAATTGCTTACCCTCCTCCTGGTTCAAAGGCTTGTACCACCAAACAGCTAGTCAGCTCTCGCTGCTGGAACAGAAACTAACAAGACACTGTTGGAAGGTAGGCTTAGAGAGGGTGCAGGCCAAAACTACATGTCCTTCCCTGCCATTGGTCAGTTAAAGCTTAGATAGTGTCATGTGACAGTTAGCTGGTTTTACTGCTGGAGCCTATTGGCGAGTATTTGAAGGGAAATTTGGCAGGATGGTCATTCGCCCACTGACATTCATTGATGCTGCATCAAAGACACCAAAGAATAAAAGGCCAAAGAAAAAACGCACTCAAAACCAGAGCTGAAGACACCTCCAAAAGGAGGTTGGAGCCAAGTTGAAAATGGTAGAGGAGTAGGGGCCGAAACTGGACATGGTTCCTCCTGATGATGTCTTTAGCCACTGAATCCCATAAAGGAGCTGTTGAAGTGAACCACGAAACGTGGTTGGAATTCCTCCTTTTATGGAGAGATGAACTGTAAAATAATGTAGTGAGTGACAGGGCTGAGCTCTTTGCATTACAGTGTCAGTCAGTCTTCTATAATAGTGCATGTAGTTGCGTGACTGACAGATACTCGTGTCTCTAAATGTAATCCTCATGTAGATTCTATAATGACAAGGAGTGGATATATATATACACACACACACACACACATGTGCAGGCATAGCTGGGTGATTAAAAAATTTGCCTCCTAACCATGTTATTTCAGCTTCAGCTTCCAATACATGACACCTTGTCAAGTGTCTTTTACTACTCTCCTGGGTTGACCAAAACCAGGTGAGTGAATCCAGTGGACAGAAACCAAATAAGCTCATCACGTGTGTATCTGTGTATGTTTTTTTTCTTTCATTTGTGCTCTACAAAAGTCACAAGTTAGAAACTGGTGTTATCATCATTTCTCTTGTCAACAAATCACCTGCCTGGTTTGCACCTTCTGAAGATGTGAAATAAGAGATCCCTTGCTTGGAAAACATGTAAGGGTTGGTGACAGGAAGGGCATCCAGCAGTAAATATATATATTGTCATAATGATAAGGAGTTTTCTTGAAAATTTACTCTTTTAATACTTGCTGCCTGCCCTAAGTATTTACTGACGGTACATGTCATCAGTAAATAGTGTGTGTCTGTGTATACATGTGAGTGTCAAAAGTATTTCAGGCCAGAAACAGCAACAAATACCCAAAATATAAATTACCTCTGTGCAAGAAGCAAGAATCTTCAAATAATCTTGGTTGTTAATGAACTCTGATACATTTTTAGGGAAGTATAAATTGGTGAGTCCATCAGCATAACCTTCTCGGTTTCTGCAAGGAAAGTTGAAAAGAATTTAGAGAAAGCTACAAAGAACAGAAGTAAGAGTGTTTTGGCAATGAGATGAATATTGCCACAAGAGAGGAAGATAATCAATTGCAAAGAATGATGGGAATAGCACTGGTGATGGATGTTATGATGAGAAATTAGATGATATAGTTATATCATGTGTTGAACAACACCAAATCTCATCTGGATTACATCCTACTATCTTAAATAAAAAAATCATTAGATATTATTATCATCATCATTTAACATCCATTTTCCATGCTGGCATGGACTGGACATTTTGACAGGAGCTAGAGTGCTGGCAAACCAGAGAATAGTGCCAAGCTCTACTGTCAGCTTTGGCATAATTTCTACAGCTGGATGCCCTTTATGACAATATCCTAGATATATTGTGTGAATAAGAGACAGGATAGCCATAGCTGGAACATCTTTAATCATTGCTAACATGGGCTAAACAACAGCTTCACATCCTCAAATCAAGCATTATTATCTTAACAAAAAGACAATAGATAATGTAGTCTTAGATCCATTATTACATGATCACATGACCAACCAGGCTATCAGATGTTACACATCACTGGTGACAATGCATTTTGCACTGTTTTAGCCTTCAAACGGCACCACCCTGCTGGTTAGGCGAGCACAGGCCAACATTCCACCAGAGCAATGTGAAATGAAGTGCTTTGGCTCAACACAATATGTCGCTCAAACAGGAACTCAAACCCACAATCAAGCGATCATGAGTGCAACAGCCTAACCACTAGGGTATGCACCGTTAAGATCCATTATATCTGAATAAAAGAAACAGGAGACACATGATTGGAAGAGATTGATTATAGATCTGTGGATCAGGGCTGATCTGGAGCTAAACAACAACAACTAGGCATCTATTAATTAGTGAATTCATTCACTCCAACAAACCTAAACAAATAACTAAAAAGAAAAAAAAAATTTGCTGTTTCACCTCTGTTTCTGTTCTGGCTTAAATGTATTCAGGAGCATTTTTGTGTCCTCAACTTCTTTGAAAACATGTTTTGGATCAAAAAATTTTGGGTCCAGCTTATCAGGTGCCAAATAGCTCTCACACACCACAAAGATCTCAGCAGACTCAGTTCTTGATGCTTGGGGTTTCGTGGCATGTACCTTCTTGAACAGCTGGTTAAATACCCAGATAAGTGAGTTGTAGTCTTTCGAACGGAATACCTTTGTCACAAACCAGCCTCCTTTGCGAAGAATTCCGGCTGCCAACCTCAGAGCAGAAAGTGTTAACTGGGCTGCACAAGGAAATGGAGATTAAGTAATTATTAGAAATATATTTTTCAATTCCCCATTTTTTTTTTTTACTTTAGCATTTGTTTCAAAAAATTGGCATAAAAGAAAAAAACATTACACAAAGAAAAAAAAATTACAATGACAAAAATGGTGTAATGAGATACATCAAAGTGTACACATGTACTTATAAACACACACACTGCCACAACTATACATATATATTCTTACACACACACATACATACACATATATCATTTCCATCATCTAAACTAACCATATTAGGCCCAAATATTCTACCTTGTTTTATGTTCAAGCATGCCAGAACAGGCCTCTCACACATACCCTACAATACCATTCTAAAAATAAACAATTAGATCATTGAAATCTCAAAGCTACAAGGTGACACTTGATTAATTCAAAACAATGTGAATAAATAAGAATTACATGTAACAGAGTAATCTGGATGCCAAAGGGTTAAATTTGTTTTTGTGTGCCTGCATGGATGGAAGAGATCTACAGCATTGCATTTTGCCACTTATTGTAGTCCTTTCTCTCCTTCACAACATTCAGTATTCTGAGATTAGCCTTCACATCTTCCCACAATTACCTTCCACAGGCTCCTTCTATTTGGACTACCTGGCCTTTCTTTAACAATCATACATGATATGCATCTCATGTCTTTACCAGCTCAGTCCCCTCTCTTGCACACATCAGATTTCTCTAATACATGATTTTTGTTCAGTTCATCTGTCTTTCATTTGTGAACACTAACAAATTACACATTCAGTGGAGCATACTTGCCTCATTTCTCTCCAACCTACACACATCCTCTAGTTTATAGACTCATCTTTCATACAATGCAACACTGCATTTCATACACAAAACATCATACAATTGTTACCTTTGAATATGCACATAAATACACATATATAATAATGGATTTAATCCTAGATTACAACCTATTAACAAAAGAGACAGGGAATATAATACCAACCTTGCTGAAAAGCATCATGTACCCATGATTTACCCACATTAGGTGCTCCATCATTAAGGACACTATCAGCTTTCCAGTCCTGGAGTTCTTTTTTGATGGCCTATAAATGCAGATAAGAGAGAGAGAGAGACATTAGATAGAGGGAGAAGAAGAAGCCTGTTACAGAGAGAGAGAGAGAGAGAAATTAGAGATGAGGGGAGCATTAACAGAATGACGGAGAAGGAAAAAGTTCTGTAATACAAAGAGTAAAAGAAAGTAATCATTATCAATGTAAAAATGGAGACGAAAAGTGAACTTTCCTTTATGTCCCCGCTAAGTTATAGTAACATAAACAAGCTAACACCTGGTGTCAAATGGTGATGGGAGACAAACACAAACAGACACATATATTTATATATATACAATGCGCTTCCACACAATTTCCATCTACAAAATTCACTCGCAAGGCACTGGTCAGCCCAGGACTATAGTAGAAGACACTTGCCCAAGGTACTGTGCAGGAGGACTTAACCCCAAACTATGTCATTGCAGAGCAAGTTCTTAACTACACAGCTATACTTGCACCTATATAGATATGTACATATGTGTGTGTATATCTTTATATATAGATATGTACATATAAAGATATACACACACATACACAAAGTACTTTTCTTGTCTGATGGTAGGAAGTTCTCCTTAGGTAGGAGATTGACCTGAATGTTGCTTGCAACAGAGTGGACAGAAAAAGTCTACTCCTAAATTCTGTGTGTCTGTACGTGTATAGTTGCTTCTTGTACATAAAATGTGTTGTACCAAGTGACACTATATAGTATAATGTGTGTAGATGTGCTTATGTATTTAGTTCAAATAGAACTCTTCATAAAATGTGTGTTATACTTAGTATTATGTGTGTGTGTGTGTGTGTGTGTGTGCAAATGTCTCGTGTTGAATATACCAAACCCTTTCATTATTAAACTGCCCCAAATTTTTCACTGTCCTAGATTTTCGACCCACCCAGCACCGGTTATAATTTGTTGTTCCTATTTAAATGAGAACATCAATGTTGATCTCATTACTACATTAGGGATAACATGTAACCTATCAATATTTGCATGAACAAGACACCAGTGGTGCATTACTATGTAGAACATTGCGATACATTAGACATGCATGTATTTTTTGCATTTTATCAAGTGAATCTCTTTGGATTTTTTTCTCCCTTTGATTTTCAAGTATCATAGCAATTAATTGTTTGACATGTGCATAACAATTCAGCGATATCTATAAATTTATCTACCATTTTTTATAAATAGAAAAAGAAAGCTAGGATTTGGGAAAAATAATCGGAACAATATAAGTGATATCAGGATTTACTGATTCTAAGCAGAATTATCACATAGTTAATTATTTCACCAATGATTTTGTAAGTGATGTAGGCCTTGCAAAACTTCTTAACTTAGAAGCAAAACTCATTGAGTATTTTCTTAAATTTTTTCCTGAAGAAATTAGTGTCAGGATGAATAATGAATCTTCAAGATATGTACATCACCAAGGCAATGCAACTTTCTTTGGATCAAGAGAGGAAAGGAAAACATCTTGGAAAGCTTCAAAGTAACAGAGACTAATGGAACAAATTCATCACCGAGACAATAAACCAATGCCCAGGAATTGATATTTTGTAAATATATTTAAAACATTTATGTATAATCAACCTAGCTGGGCAGGTGAACATGGCATGACAACAAGTAAAATCAACAATAAATAAAACCACATTCACAATATACACCAACAGTTATATTCTATCAGCAAGTTTCATCCAAATTCATGCATCGTCATCATTTAACATCCATTTTCCATGCTGGCATGGGTTGGACTTATGATTTTTATACTCTAGTATATAACCTCAACAAGCATCTCTAGTTTCTAACCAGACTGAGAGATTTATATAGAGAAAGCACAATAAGACTTTAAGAGTTAATTCTGTTAACACACTCTATTGTTTAAAAGTAATTATCTAATTTAATGATTAACGATGAATGCTTGTGGGAAGCTTTAGCTCTTGATCTATGGTACTTAAAACAAATATATGAAATAAAATATATAGAAGATAAATAAATACAAACTTACCACTCGACAACTTTCAGTGGTGATGTCATTTTGTAGACACGTGGTTCGAGGGATAGGTCTGATTGGCACAAGGTCCACACCTGTAAGTATAAACAAACATTAGCATATAATCCATACATGTATATACATGCACACACATATCTGAAACCAGTGTACCACATCTGGGTGGTCTATATTTCGTCTTTTTTTTTTATGTTCTAGTCAAAAGAAAAGGACAATAATAATGATCCCTGCAGAGTCTAAGATTGATGAGAGCAATGGGGCTTATGTTTGGACACAGCATCCTCCCTCCTTCGGTTTGCTGATTTGCAAGCTACATAGTAACTTCAATAGTGCCAGTGGCATGAAAAAAGCACCCAGTACACTCTGTAAAGTGGTTGGCATTAGGAAGGGCATTCAGCCATAGAAACTATGTCTAAACAGACACCAAGCACAATGCAGTTCTATGTCTCATTGGATCTTTGTCAAACTGTCCAACCCATGTCACCATGGAACATGGACATCAAATGAACAAGTCTCTAATACAGGCATGTGAAGAGGGAATAACTGATTAAATCAACCCTAGCATTTCACTGATGTTCATTTTATTAACCACAAAAGAATTAAAGTTGGCCCAGGCAAATTCCAGCTTAGAAAGTAAAAGGACACATCTGAATCCCTTAACCCTTTAGCATTCAGATCATTCTGACAAATGTAATGTTTATTTATTCATAAGGTTTTGAATTAATCCTGCATTATCACATACTTTTGAGATTTCCATTAAGTGATTGTTTATTTTTTGAAATGACATTGTAGGGTAGGTGTGAGAAACTGTATCTGGTCAGTTTGAACATAAAACAGGTCCAATATTTGGGCCGAATATGGCCAGTTTAAATGCTAAAGGATTAAGACAGTTTGACTGTCACTCTACTGATCCTAACAGTTAGCCATCATTTTGATAATGATTTATTTAATTGATAAATAAATAATAACATACCAACAACCAAAGCAGAAACTGGAGTATTTTCAACACATACTTGCAGCCATCCACCTGGAGCTGCACATAAATCAACAACAACTCGAGACTTCTGTAAAAACTCAAATTTTCTGTTTAACTGTATGAGCTTGAATGCAGATCGAGCTCTGTAACCTGGCAAAGAAAAAGAAAAATGAGAAAAATTAAAACATAAATAAGACTCCTTTTTTTTTTGTAAATCATTTCTATTTGTTTCAGCCATGCAGGGGCAACACTGGCAAGGGTTTTAATTATATCAATTCCATACTTAATCTGGTACGTATCTTATCAATAATCCCTATTTATGAAATGGTTAAGTTTTCCATAGCAATTGGGGAAATAATTCAATACCTAAATCCAACAAGATACTTTTGTTTGATACACTGATTTACACACACATACAGGTGTGAAAAAAAGGATTATATTTTATTCATATACACAATCGGGTACCTGTGAGAGCAATTACCACTTATTCAGGAGTTCAAATCTTACAGCTGCAATAACTTTGCCCCCAGAGCTAACAATCTCTTCAATTTCTCTTTCCCCACAGAGATCTATCATGATTTTGGTAGCACACTACAGCGTGTCCCATCCCTAAGAAAGGTAACTTCTCTGACTCTGCAACTACTGCACTCTCTTGTAATAACTGTAAGGTAATAGAGACACCCATTAACAACATTGCCCTTCAATAGCTTGAATCACTTTATTTAATGACTGCCAGTAGTTTCTAGAAAACCAAATTGTATTGGTGATCTACTCTCTTCTGTTACCTGTCAGCGAGCTCTTGCCTTTGAGGAATTTGGTAAAAACAATGTAGTCATCTTTGACATAAAAAAAAACCTTTCCATCATATCTGGCATGTAAATCTATTGAAAATTTCCACCTCTGGGCTCCACGTATCTTTCTTCTTTTAGATCAGAAGCTTCAACACATTATTGCTGCATATGTTGGCTGCGCTCTTTCTCTCTTTTATTCTATCAACTCCAGTATGTCCAGAGATCAGTTTTGATCACCACTATCCTCCCCCTACATTCCCCAACCATGCATTGTCTACTTGCAAATGTCACCAAGGTTGACTTTGCCTTTCATCCTTTCGGGGACGATAAATTAAGTACCAGTTACGCACTGAAGTTGATGTAATCTACTAGCCCCCAACCACTACCAATTTCAGGCCTTGTACCTACAGTAAAAAGGGTTGTCTATCATCATCGTTTAATGTCCATTTTCCATGCTAGCATGGGTTGGACGGTTCGACCGGGATCTGGGAGGCCAGAAGGCTGCACCAGGCTCCAGTCTGATCTACAGCTGGATGCCCTTCCTAACGCCAACCACTCCGTGAGTGTAGTGGGTGCTTTTTACGTGCCAGACGAGGCTGGCAATGGCCACGATTGGATTGGTGCTTTTTACATGCCAGTGGCACGGAAGCCAGTCAAGGTGGCGCTGGCATCGGCCATGTTCAGATGGTGTTTTTTATGTGCCACCGGCACGGAAGCCAGTTGAGGTGGCGCTGGCATCGGCCACGTTCGGATGGTGCTTTTTACGTGCCACCAGTACAGGGATCACAACTACAATTTCCATTGATTTTTGATGTTGATGTACTTGACTCAATAGGTCTCTTCAACCACAGGGTCGAAACAGTGTTTCTTTACATGCCACCTTCACAGGAGTTAGTCCAGCGGCACTGGCAACTGCCGAGTGCCAGTCATAGGATTGGTTCAATTTCGATTCCGATTTCACTTGCCCCAACAGGTCTTCACAAGCAGAGTTTAGTGTCCAATGAAGGGAGGTTGGCATGGGTGCCAGTCGTCGGATGAGGTTCGATTTTGAATTCAATTTCGACTTCACTTGCCTCAACAGGTCTTCGCGTGTCCAAGGAAGGAAGACATGCATAAGTGGGTTGGCTACATCCCTGGCAAAGGACACGGGATGGACTCACTTGTCCTGCCGGGTCTTCTCAAGCACAGCATATTTCCAAAGGTCTCGGTCACTAGTCATGGCCTTGGTGAGGCCTAATGTTTGAAGGTCATGCTTCACCACTTCGTCCCAGGTTTTCCTGGGTCTACCTCTTCCACGGGTTCCCTTAACCGCTAGGGATTGGCACTTTTTCACACACCTATCTTCATCCATTCTCGCTACATAACCATACCAGCGCAATCATCTCTCTTGCACACTACAGCTGATGCTTCATAGATCCAACTTTTCTCTCAAGGTACTTACACTCTCTCGAGTATGTACACTGACATTACACATCCATCAGAGTATACTGGCTTCATTCCTCGTGAGCTTATGCATCTCCTCAGCAGTCACAGCCCATGTTTCACTGCCATGTAGCATGGCTGTTCGTACACATGTGTCATACAGTCTGCCTTTTACTCTGAGCGAGAGGCCTTTTGTCACCAGCAGAGGTAAGAGCTCTCTGAACTTTGCCCAGGCTATTCTTCTAGCAGTTACACTTTCAGCACACTCAGCCCCGCTATTGACTTGGTCACCTAGGTAACGGAAGCTATCAACTACTTATCACCTGGTTAACTATACGGGTGACTAGGCTACAGCTGACACTGCCAGATATTTTGAGCATCTCTGCAGTAATTCCTGATGGGCCTGGGGCTTTCCCTGTCTACTTGCAAACTAAACACATACTAACTCCATAAAGAATTCTCAAAAGCATCCTTCAATGGGAATATGCCAATTTTATCTCTTTTAACAAGAAACCAGAAATGCCACTCCCATCAAGAAAACATCACACCACACTCCCTTAATCATAAGCAGCACTCGAGCCCTTGAAACTGCTCCAATTGTTGGACCTCACTATCACCCAGGATCTCTTCTTGTGAAAGCACAACATTAACACAACTAAGTGCGCATCCCAACATCTGGCTCTTTTCTTCAAAGCCAGAAGATACTTCAGGCCCCAACAACTATAAATAATTCCCAAAACTCAGATGAGGTTCTCAATGGAGTATTGCTCTCACAACTGAGGTGGTGTTGCATACAGAAACACAGAATACCACATCCTGAAAAGGGCATGTTGTCTCCTTTCTTTACCACTATAACAGCTTCTGCTTGAGCTCATGCAAGCTCTACTTAGTCATTTCAGCACCACTTGTCTCTCCTCTTCTCATTACCCTTGTATCCAACTCCATTCTCCCCAGCCCCACACTAATTACTGTGTTTGGCCCTTCTTTCTAAAAATGTCAGCCTCTTGAATTCCTTCCTCCCTACTCATATCTTTTTCTCAGGTGTTAATTTACAAAAATTTCAGAGGAACATTAATGGCAAGTCTCACTGGTCTAGGATGCGTGAAGGCCATAAGCACTGCCCTTACATTTGGACCCAACAAATGATGTCATCCAGAGGCTTTCATCATTAAGTCAACACCATGTTAAGTTATTATTATTTAACCCCAAGTCATCCCTGGTTCATTGAACCTATGATCAAAGGCATTCTATTTGTGACCCCTGTCTTTTTAGGAATATCTAGGATTACATTGTTGAATATGCCCTTGTTTATAAGACAGACAGTAGAGTGTGATTTGAAAAGGATTTTGTAGCAGATCCAATGGTTGAGTAGAGACTCCTTAGCATAGTTTGTCTTCCAATCCCATGTTTGAGTTGGCAATGGCATTGATGCCACTGTGAGGAAAAACAGGATATTAAAGCTAATATCATATTGACCTTATGTTCAGGTATCTGCACAGTTGGAGACTAATCCATTAGCTTCAGATCTGACCTGCTCAGGTAGAGACAACAGAGTATAGAGGATGTGTGTGTATGATCAAGTCAGATGAAGGCTCTAAACCAGCAATTGGACCCTTGAGGATCCATAATAGATTTTTGGAGTTCCATGCAACAAAAATTGGGGATCCAAAATAGCGTTTCAAGGTTCTCTGAAAAAAATTTTGCTTTACATGTATGTATTGCAAGAAACTGCTAGGTTTCTTTCTCTAGCATTTTACATAGTTAAGCTTACACAGGGTAATGTGTGAGTAAAACAAGGAATTTTGAAAGAAGTTTCTATAAAAACGTCGAATAGCTATGGGGGTCCACCTCAAAAAAATAATAAAGGGGTCCATAAGAAAACGACACATTGGATCGTGCAGTCCTGTATATATTATTGTCATGGCTGGAGTGTCTTTGATCATTTATCATTCAATTAGGCTCATATCACAAGCAATCGGTAATTTAAAAAAAAAAATTTTTTACCAAATAATTGGATCACTTTTCATTTCCATGAAAACATAATAATTTTTAACAAACACCGTACAATATGTTAACAAAAAATTGTTATAGAATCATATTAGACTAGAGATAAAATGGAACCGCTACGTGGATCTGCTTGAAATAATAATCAAAGTTTCTTAAAATCATCCCTGCCACCCTAAAAGTAATATCTAAGACTATATCGGATAAAATTATTATTACAAGTATCGGCGAGATACTTGTAATGGTGGAAACGCTTTTAATCATAGTTGTGCTCAAATCAGGGTTGACCTGGGGCTCAACAACAACATAAAATTATATTACGATATTTATTGAAATCAGGAAATTAGTTACATTAAAATATTGGCGATAAGCCTAAAGGTCTTGCTACAGTGCAAGCATGCCACGTGCTTGCTAAAAATTTACATGCTGAAAATTATATATATTAAGTAACTAAAATACAACGTGTGTTTTTCGTGAACAATATAAATAATATTGAAATAGTTTTCTCACCTGTCTCCTTGGCTAGTTGATAAAATCGATCTTTACGAGCCTTTCCAACTTTTGCCTTTTTCCCCATCTTTTTCGTTAGTGAAGTAGGTCACTTCACTATATCATAACGATAGGCGGTGTTAGGTGAAGCACTAGGTTTCCACAGAAAAAAGTTCCGGATGTTAACAGAAATGTTTTAGTGTGTGTTTTGTGGTTAAAACTGATCTCGAATCTTTTCTGTTTTGCCTTGATTCAACTCTTCATGAAGTCAAAATGAACGTCGGATGTCACCAATAGGATCTTTTCGGTTTGACCGGCAGTTTTTAAAAATAATTTCCTCATAACTAAACACTTTTAAACTTCGTATACTGGTAGAATGTGTTTATAAAACATCTTTTTCTCTTGGCTTTATTGAGGAAATTCTATAGTTTGTAAGATATTTGTTGTTTTTTTCTTCAATTTCTGCAATTTCAACCAATCAATGACGTCTATTGAGGTGAAAACATTCTGTGCCGTATGAATATGTCCCTCGTTTAAGAAACAGATTGGGTTTTATTTACATTTCTGAAGAAAAAAATATACCCTCCCCCCCCTAACCCTAAAACAGATTGAAATGCAATAGATCAATACTAGGGTCATAATTATGGGTGACAATTTCATATGACACCACTAGAAAAAACTGCCGTTCAAACTGAAAGGATCCCACCAATGTCCCAAAGTGTGCTTGTTGCTTAAATTGATCTATGATGATACATTTCGTCGGCTACATGTATAATAACTGAAGCAAGCTCACAAAGATTTGACTTGATATTTATTGTGGGATATAATGATATTTGGTGTTAGCTAATCACAATGAACAATATTAATAATTGCCGATTGAGAGAAGAGGAAAACTGCTCCAAAAACATAGAAGGTTATCTGTGTGACATCATGCGGTCAGTCCAAAAATACATGGTCATCTGCGCAAATCATTGAGGGGATCTGTGGCGTCAGAGGTTCGTTGACTGTCTGCCCGCAGTGAGTTAGTCAGTTGCTTTCAAATATGTGATTAATAGAGCGCAAAAAAAACCGGATTTTATAGGGAACAAGAAGTCATATTTTCAAATAATTGAGAAAACCCTATCACGCCACATCCTCATGCTTGGTTTATCGACTGATCACTTAAAGCTGCAATGGTTCACTCGAGGTATCTGACTGAGTATCTAGCAGTTAGGTTTCAAATCCTCGCTACACGCTTATTTCATGACCATGACAGGAAAACAACAAAATATATATAGTATGTTCATCACTTAAAATTTCCAAATGAATTCTCTGTAAATTATAATTTGAAATGAAAGTTTATTGACAGTTAGGTCATGTCAAGTGATGAGTATAACTACAAGGATAGGGGTGGTACAGGAAATGCTTCTATGTTGAATGGAACTTGTCCTGCTACCCAAAATGCTTACCTACCCAGCTCCACTACAAATGGAGTGATGTTCAGACACTTAGAGTATAGTTTCCTAAGTTGTAACCACAAAACTCCCACGGAATACTCTCTGGTGAGGTGACACTGCATTCAGACCAACATTATGTATAAATGCAAGGTTGAATTTCATTATTATTGCAAGTTTTACATAGGGGCCACTGTAAACTGCATTGCCATGCATAATCATTATTTTGCCAACCCAAGTATAGGCTTCTTTACATTCATATTCCAGATTAGAGAATGGTTAACTATAGTTTGAAGAGGTCAGTGATTGGGTGCACCTGGCCCTATCAAAGACAGGGAAGCATTTCTGCGAACTTTGCATCAAAGAGGGGTTGTAATTATATTAGCTAATAGTTACCACTTATTTAATATATGTAATGTAGTAGGGATATTTTGTCACACAGAAACTCTTGAATGTCCTGACACTACCAGATTGATCTTGACCATTATAACAATGAGATAGGCTTGTCTTCAGCTTTTACCAAACACGTTATGGAGGTATCTTTGCAACCAGGCTCTTGCCTTGTTGTCCAAACACAATGATTAAATGTGTCCTGTATCCCACATGGGAATCAGGCCTGTCACCAGATTTTGGTGCCTGATGATGCTTCAGAGTATTCTGGGTGGGCACTAATTTGTAGTAATGCTAAAATGGAGTTTCAAAATAAGAGTATCACTGTAAATCTGAAGGTGCACCATTGAATATTGAGGAGGGTAGTACCATCCAAATGCACCCACTTAATGACAGGTATGATTGGAATACCTCTGTTGTCTACTCTGCTGCATTTGCACCTCTGTCATCCTCTCCCCTAATATGTCTCCTTGCCATGCATGTCCACTGGAGAATGTATGGAGAAGCAAAATGGGGAGATGGTGGAAGGAGTTATAGAATAATGAGAACATATGAAGTAAAAAAGGCAGGTACATTTTAAAGAATTGATTGAGGTTGACAAAGTTAAGAGTGGGCGAAGAGGTACAGTCAAGAATAGATGCTGGGGGACAATAAAGGTGATCCAGAAGAGAGAATTTGCTAGCAAAGATAGAATGTACTGGACAAGAGGATGAGTGTGATTCGTTACAGCTTCTTGTACATGAGCTAAGTGAAAGGTGAGTAGGGGCACTAGTGTAGCTAGAGTGTGTGCCACTCAGGGCGGCCTTTCCGTTTGCTGTCCCTAGACTCCACAGAAAACACATATTGCCTACAGCAGACCCAAAAGTGTCGCCCCTTTAAAAGTGCTGCCTGGGATGGACCACCCCTACTTCCCCACCCTAGCTACGCTAGCGAGTAGGGTAAGAGACTGGTTCAATGCAACCTCTTAAATGTGGGCCTAGTGAAGGACAAGGGGGTAGGGGTGAGAGTGATGTGGATGGTGCCATCAACAAAGGTAGTGGAGAGGTGAGAAATGGAGGGCTGTGAGGGATAAGGAGACAGGAGGTAAGATGGAGGTGTGTGTATATATGTATGTGCAAGAATGTATGTATGTGCATGAGTGTTGACATTTGCTTTTCATTATTTAAGTCAAGAGGTAATAGGATATCAATTCTTTGTTGATATTACAACCAGCTACAAGACAGCAAGCTGGCAGAATCTTTAGTATGCTGGGCAAAATGCTTAGCGGCATTTCCTTCGTCTGACCATAAAATGCTGCCTTAAATAAATTCTGATCCAACTTATGCTAGCAGTTCTGGGAAGTAAGGATTAGGGGATTGTTTTGTGTAGGCTCCAGGAGTTATGGCACAGTAAGTGTATTGGGAGGAGCAGAGGCAATGGGCCAGGTGTCAAGGGTAAGCAGCCAGTTATTTCACAAGAGTAGAGGCTGTTCAGTAGTAACAAAAGGCAAAGAGAAGAAATTGTGTGTCTAAGGGCCAAATAGAGATTATAATAGGCTGATGAATGAGTCTTCACTAATCAGTCAGAGAGCCTCTTGATTTGGTCTTGAATATGTGTGTGTCATAGAGAATCACCATCACATATATGTGAATAGAACTCCTTTGTGTATCCTACTTGAATTTTGTAGTATCTTCTAACTTTGAATTGCAGTCTGTGCAATGCAGTTTTAGCAGTATTATATATGGCATCAGTGAAGGTATTTGACTCATGATCAAAAGGTCATGAGTTCATTTTCCAGCAGCACATTGTGTCTTTGAGCAAGACACTTTATTTCTTGTTACCCTAGTCCACTCAGCTTGTAAAAGTGAATAGTATCTGTAATTTCAAAGGGCCAGCTTTTTTATATATAAAAGCAGTTAAAAATTATCAAAGTAACAACATCTCATATTGAACACATCAAAAATATATTCCCTTGAAACATCTGTCATTAGTCGATCATTTTCACAGCAACTCTCAATTACACTTCTTACACATTAGATTCTGAAAACAGAACCGGTAAGAGTACACAATTATATAATAAAATAATAATAATAATAATAATGAAATTGTCACATTCTTTGTCATGCTGAATCTCCCTAAGAACTATATTAAGTGCTCAGCCACTTGCATGTTAATTTTACAAGAAGGCTATTCTGTTGATTGAATCAATAGGAACCTTTGTCGTCATAACCAACCAAGTGCCAGTGCAAGTGCACACGGCATCCTTCTTCTCAAGCCATGCCTGGCTCATAAGGGCCAGTTTCCCGGTTTCCTTGGCGTATAGGTTCCCCACCTGGACAGGATGCCGGTCCGTCACAGGTGAGCTGCAAGATGTAGGAGGAAAGAGTGAGAGAATGTTGTGGCGAAAGAGTCAGCAGATGTTCACCATTACCTTCTGCCAGAGCTGTGTGGAGCTTATTGGTGTTTTGCTCATAAACACACACATCGCCTGGTCTGAGATTCGAACCCGTGATCCCTCGATCACAAGTCCGCTGCTCTAACCACTAGGCCATGTGCCTCCACACATGGCATAACTATAAGAGCTCTTCAAAAATTGGGACCCCTGGCAAGAAACTAGATTGTCATCTCTCCATTGAGGAATGTTTGTGAGGTCATTCTTAACAGAAGCAGCAGTGTTACCTGGAGAGAAGAGATTATGTTACTCATGGATGATGCTTGTGTTGAAAAAAAGTTAAGGGTGGTATTATAAATCTTGCAATGTGTGTGGCCGGGGGAGGAGGGGTAAAAAAAATGACACCAAGTAGGTGGGTTTTCTTTTTTATTTTAATGGCTTAGTCAGAAGAAGAAAGGAAGTATCTGTGTCTCACTTCAGAGCCTCTGTGACTGGTGGGAGGAAGGGAGGATATTATTTTCAAAGTACAGACATGACCCAAATACATGCAACAGAGTGATGTCTGCTAAAAGCACCCAAAGGCCAAGTGACGCCATTAAAACTGGCAACAGATCAAGTTTTTGTTAATGTACAGAATACTCTCTTTACTCTTTACTCTTTTGCTTGTTTCAGTCATTTGACTGTGGCCATGCTGGAGCACCACTTTTAGTCGACCAAATCGACTCCAGGACTTATTCTTTCTAAGCCTAGTACTTATTCTATTGGTCTCTTTTGCCGAACCGCTAAGTTACGCGGACGTAAAGACACCAGCATCGGTTGTCAAGCGATGTTGGGGAGACAAACACAGACACACAAACATATACACACACATACATATATACATATTCATATACGACGGGCTTCTTTCAGTTTCCGTCTACCAAATCCACTCACATGGGAGAAATTATAGAATTGAATAGAATATGGGTTGAAGAGATCCTTATTAGAACATTCTGCTATGGTGGAAGTCAAACAGGATACTTTCAATCCACATGAGAGACAAATATGGGAAAATATGGACAACTTAGCAAGAAGGCTGCCAGATAAGATTTTAACACAATGAACATCTTGTGCCTTAGCACTCATCTAGAATATTTCCCTTCAAAGAAAACAATAACATGAGTTAAAAGCAACTTATAAAATCATGTTTGAGAAATGGAGGGTGTATCTGTTGATATCTGATGACTCTCTATCAGATATTAGTTCCAAATTTTGGCACATGGCTAGAAATTTGGGTGGAGGGGTAAGTCCATTATATCGACCCTGGTGCTCAACTGGTATTTATTTTACCAACCCTGAAAGGATGAAGGCAAAGTCAACCTCGACAGAATTTAAATTCAGAATGTAAAGATGGACAAAATGCCGCTATGCATTTTACCCTGTGTGCCAATGATTCTACCAGTCTGCCACCTTCAGCCCACTGCCTTACTTTCTATTAGACATTAACAGAATAAACAGTTAAATGTCTGACATGCTTTGAGCTGGCCTAGTTCTGTAGGTTTCTGAATGGTATGCCTAACAAAAAATTACCTTAAATTTTTCTGAAGTGTGGCCCGCCAGATAACGAGCCATGTTTCATGCAGCTTGTATTTCAGAAAGGGTTGCTCAAGTTTGGTTCAATCCATAGGAAGTCAAGAGTATGAGAGATATTGTGGTACAAGGGAGGTAATTCTGATTTCCTCGCAGGTTTTGCTACCATATTTCAAAGCGTTTTTTATAATTATAATAATAATAATGAAATTATTGTATACAGTGCTCAGGTGCACCACAACTTGTCAGAAAGTGCGTATAAAGTATATGCAGTAATGTACAAATGTCTGGAAAGCGAACAATGTATGAGTCAGATACATGCTTGTGTGTGTATGGAAGGGAGAAAATCAGGTGTAGTGTTGGCGAATCTCAGGAAGCATGGAAGTTTTGAAGGATGCAGTGCTCCGACAACTGACAACTGATGCCGGGAGTTTGTTCCATGCTTCAGCAACTCTCAGCGTGAAAAAATGTTTGCGAAAGTCATGGGATTTGTGCTGTTTTCTGACTTTGTAAATCTGTTCACGGGTGTTAGACGGGTGGAGTTTGAAAAGGTGCTCAGAGTTATTGTTTGTAAGATGGTTAATAATTTTATGGGTGTCTGCCAAGTCAGCTGCCAGACGTCGGAGTTTCAATGTGTCCATGCCGAGGAAAGTAAGGCGTTCAGAATATGACAAATGCCTGATGGAGAGTATTCTTTTAGTCGCACGTCGCTGAACAGCTTCCAGACGATTAATATCCTGGGCAAGATAGGGGTTCCAGACCGGTGATGTAAATTCCAGGTGAGGTCTTACCATAGCTATATAAAGCCGCAGATAGATAGCCGGAGAGCGGCTCACAAAGGACTTGGTGAGTGATGCCAAGACACCCTCAGCCTTCATGGCAATTTTAGCGATGTGTTTTGTCCAACGCAAATCGCTGTCGACAATAACACCCAGGTCACGTTCACACGAAGACTTTTTGAGATTAGTGTTGTGGAGGGAGTAAGTAGACTCTGGGTTTTTCCTCCCAAAATGCATGGTGGTACATTTGTCCACAGCCAGCATGAGTTGCCAAGCTTTTTAACCCTTTCATTACCGTATTTGTTTTGAGATGCTCTGTTTCTTTCATTTAATTTTAAATATAACAAAGAATTTAATAAAATAACTTAGATATCATTAAGCTAGTGTTAAGAACATATATTGTGACTAAGGTTTGGTGGAAGATTTTAATTCAAAACTTATGAAAACAAAACATTTGTACTACAGAGCCAGAGGCGGTTTCAGCTGGGTTGGTATTGAAAGGGTTAATACCTGCTGAGAAAGAAACTAAACCAGTCGGGATTACAGGGGACTAACGAAGAAATTGATAAATAAATAAAAAGGAAATATATGAATAATTAGCCGTTTGGTTAAGATCACTTTACTACATAGTTTTAAGTTCAGTCACATGACTTTGGCCAGTGCCTTCTTCTGTCATCTTATGTCATCAATATTTTGTGACAGGAATTTTGGTAAACAGTGAGTGTGTAGGATCCCGAGAGTAAGAGGAGAAAGAGACTGGTGAGTGTTTGTGCTTACATACAAACAAAAAGTACTCAATACATAATGTAACGTCTTAGAGACTGAAGCTTCATGAATCATTACTCAGAATGACATTGCTGATCATTCAGACAATTAATGTAGGGAAACAATATGATGATATGTAAGTAGAAATGACCTGTCCACCAAGCCAGCAGGATAGGAGCCTTTGAAGGCGACAATAATGTGAGGAAGCGCACTGTGACTAGTGGTGCATAACCAGTGATAAATCGTAATATTCATGAAGTTCCTGAAATGGTGTTTGAAATTCTGTCATGCCTTTATCTTTTTAATTAACATGCATGTAGTCAGGAAGTTTGCTTGGCAACCGCACGGTTTCATATTCAGTCAGACAATATGGCGCTTTGGGCAAGGGCAAGTGGCTTACAGATGCCTTGAGTGAATTTGGGAGAAGAAAACTGTAAATGCGTGTGTGTGTGTGTGTGCGCATCTCTGTCTGTGCATGTGTTTGTTGTTTCAATTATACCATGCATCCATCTAGTTGAGACCAATACTGCACATACTAATAAGCAGTGATGAATTATGTAGAGACAAGTGCAACAGTTTGTCTAATGGTTGGGGTCTCCGAGTACACATGAGAAGACAAGTTAAGGTGTTGAATGAGGCTTGTAGATACTCTGGTCTGATAGTGAGTGCTTCTAGTAATTTCTTTAAACACAGTAACAGTTTGAAACTAGCGTACTGGAAGATAATAAATTAACTGACATATACAGATTGCTTTTCCTCCATCAAGGATGATTGTTTTTAGTCCAGGCTCATTGTTACCTCTTTACAGTAGGTGGAATAGGCCACCTGAAAGTTTGGTGCTTATATGTACATAGTCATTCCTCTTAAAGCAAATTTACTTGGTTATGAGTTCTGTTAATCTTCTGAATCAGTGAGTTTCCGTCAAATTGCACAGTTGTAAGCATGTACAGCAGGAGCTCTCTTAACCACACTCCATCAACTCTTGTATGCAACAGGGTTCAATTTTACCCCACTTACTCTTCATTTTATATATCAATGACCTACTGACCATCTTTCAGCAGTGTCCACCCCAAAATACTGATTTCATGATACTGCCACTCAGGCATCTTTAGTTCATTTCGTCTTACTTCCTCTTATTACCCATGTTGTGTCTATTCCCTTCAGGCCCTGCACTAACTCCTACATGTAACTTTTCCTTCTCAGAATTTTGCTTCCTTGAAATTCCTTTCCTGTACTTGTTCATCCTGTTGCTGTTGACTTATAACTCTTCGTAAGAAACACTAACTGCTCAATTTTGACAGTCCTGCAGAGGCCATGGGTACAATGCCTTCCACCTCACCCAACCAAAAGCTGGAAGAAAAAATCCCAATTCTTAGTGTTCATTTTTTATTGCTAAAAAATATATGTGACACCTCTAAAGTTCTCTCTGCTGACAGTTCTATGATCAATATGAAGCAATTATTGAACTTTTGTTACAGAGACTTGTTAGAAGTTAGACATTTCTCACCAAGGGAAAATTACAAATTACGTTGATTAATTTGGCGGCAACCGTCAGTAATTACAATCCAGCCAATGAAAATCTTCGGCTGTTGCGTTCACGTTATACACCGGATATAATCACTCCGCTTATAGTCACTCCACTTATACTCACCATGTTTATAGTCACATACTTAGTACTTTGAAGTTTTATATGTATTATTCACTGCCACAATGGCAGAGAGCAGACAAAAAAGAAGGCAACTATCGTTGGGACAGAAAATTGAAATTCTTGACTTTATAGAATCAGGTAAGAAATTAGCTGACATAGCGTCTTTATTTACATGCGACAGATCAACCATCTCTAAAATTAAGAAACATGCCAAAAAGCTCAGGGCTGAAAATGTTAACAACAGAAACTCGAAGAAGATTAGAAATCGGAAAAGCAACTTTGAAGACGTCGAAGAAGCTTTACTTAAGTGGTTTACCCAAATGAAGTGTATGAATGCTTCGGTAAACGGCCCTTTGATGCTACAAAAAGCATCTCAGTTTGCAGCATCTTTGGGGATAAAAGAGTTTTCGGCTTCGAGTGGGTGGCTAGAACGATTTAAGAACCGACACAATATTAAATTTTCTAGACTTCACAACGAACAAACGCCAGGTGAGGAATTCGTAGCAGCGGACAGGTGGCTTGAAGACAAACTGAAGGAAAAAATTAAAGGATATAAGCCCAGAGATATTTTCACCGCTGCTGAAACATGTCTACTATATAAAGCATTGCAGCCGGGAATAATTACATTCCAAGGTGGGAAAACCAATGCAAATAAAGTACCGAAGGAACAGGTTACTGTCCTGGTTTGTGTTAATTCAGATGGCTCGGAAAAAGACCTTCACATCGTTGGCAAACATCCAAAACCTGCGTGTTTCGATCGAGTGCAAAAATTGCCCCTCTCCTATTACAGCAATCAGAAATCCTGGATGACCAACGATATATGGAAGACGATTTTGTGGGAAATGAACCAAAAGTTCCAGGCGCAGAACCGCAAGATAATTTTGTTTGTTGACAGTGCTGCATGTCATCGATGTGCTAATAATACAACGCCGGCTATCAGAGTTGTTTATCTGCCAAAGAGTACTCATTTCATTCAACCTTGCCGCCAGGGAATTATCAAATCTCTAAAAACTCATTATCGGCGTCATATTAACCGAAGAATGCTCACTACGTTCGAAAACGGCGTGGCAACCCAAGAATTTACTAGATCCATCTCCGTACTAGATGCCATGTTTATGTTGAAACGGGCCATGGTTTTAGTAACACATCGGACAATCCGAAACGGTTTTCTAATATCCGGTTTTCCTTTTGAAAGCGATGAAACCGCCTGGTCAGAGCAGGGAGTTAAAGATGAAGAAGACGAAGAAAATGAGACATTTAATAAGTTTGTCAGTATCGACGACGAATTACCGACATATGGCGAGCTTACAGACGTTGACATCTGCCAACAAGTAGCAACTTCAACTGATAAACGCTATCTTGTGGACGACGATGAATGTGATGTAGATATTAAAGAGAGAGTGGAAGAAAAGCGACAGTTGACGAGAACAGAAGGTCTGGCAGCTATGTACACCTTCAGAGCCTACCTCGAACAGAAGTTCGAAAACTTTGATGATTTGCCTTTTGTAAAATTAGAAGAAATGGTCGAAGATGATGCTTCCAAAGGACGCAATCAAATGTTGATTAAGGATTCTTTAGAAAAGAAATAATATTTATTCTGATAATAGTTAGATTTTCGACCATAGGAACACGGCCTGAAAGTTGCGCTATTAGATTACATCCACCCGAGTGCTCAACTGGTACTTATTTCATCAACCCTGAAAGGTGAAGTCAGCCTCAGTGGAATTTGAACCCAGAATGTAAATACAGAGGAAATTCCACCTGTTAGCATGGTGTGCTAACAATTCTGCCAGCTTGCCACCTTAAATTTTCATAAAAATGATTTCAAAATACTTGAAGTTTTATTTAAAAATAAAGAACTTAAGTAGAAAAGAAAAGGACCCAAGAGGTGAAAGAGTATTTTTTTAAATTAGCAATTATTGAATAGTCTTTGAATTTTGACTTCAAAATCTTACAAAAGTACAAGAAATCCTTTTAATGACAGAAATCATTGACAGACATGATTTTGATGACTAAATTAACAAATGTTCAAAGCAAAAAATTCTCTGAAATATTCCAATTTTTTAATCGACCACATGTGCTGGAGTTGGCTATCTTTTTAAGTTAATCTGCTAAAATTAGTCTGCCATGATATTTTTGTTAGGTTGCAACTCATAAACTGGAACTATGATGCATATATTATAGGTCACTCTAAAATGAATTTTATAAAAAATTACTGTGGACCCTCTTGACTAAGCATATTCCTCTTCTCAAATATTAATCATCTGATCTTAGAAGAAGCTAAGTATAACTCTAATAATAAAACCATTAATAAATATATGGTCAAATTTTCATCTCATCACACCACTTTGCCTTAAAAGAAGGAAAAACATTCAACAATGTGATCCTAAATATACAAAAACGCAGGATGATTATTATTGAGGTAACTTAGATTATAGATCAGCTAAAAATCTACTTTATGCAACACATCTATCCTTTAAAGTAGATTTTTACCCTAAAACTGCTTCTCTTACATTTAATTATATAGAACTTGATGTTTATTTTACCTGTAAATATTAAACTTATTTTTATAAACGACCAGAATCCAGAGCAGGTTAAAGATTGAAAAGAAATATATTTATAAAGTATATTTAACATATGTATATACTACACATGTATATTTTTGATATATAAAATATTATCATTTGCATCTTATCAGATGGCATATTCAGTTAAATTGTCTTATGGTTAATTCATTCTCTATAACTTTCACTGAAATAAAAAATTATGTTTGCTACTAAAGTGTTAACCTCAAAATCAATAACTTATAGAACAATCATTCATTCACATACACACATATACATACATATATATAACTTGGAAAATATGTAAGGGTTAGTGATAGGGAAGGCATCCAGCTATAGAGCAAAATATTCAGCTAGCCTATGTTAGCATGGAAAAATAGACATAAAATGAATATATGTGTGTGTATGTATATACACACACACATATACATATATATATATATCATCATCATCATCGTCGTCGTTTAACGTCCACTTTCCATGCTAGCATGGGTTGGACGGTTTGACTGAGGGCTGGCGAACCAGATGGCTGCACCAGGCTCCAATCTTGATCTGGCATGGTTTCTACAGCTAGATGCCCTTCCTAATGTATATATATATATATATATAACATATACAGGAGTGGCTGTGTGGTAAGTAGCTTGCTAACCAACCACATGGTTCCGGGTTCAGTCCCATTGCGTGGCATCTTGGGCAAGTGTCTTCTGCTATAGCCCCGGACCGACCAATGCCTTGTGAGTGGATTTGGTAGATGGAAACTGAAAGAAGCCCGTCGTATATATGTATATATATATATATATATATATATGTGTGTGTGTGTCTGTGTTTGTCCCCCTAGCATTGCTTGACAACCGATGCTGGTGTGTTTATGTCCCCGTTACTTAGTGGTTCGGCAAAAGAGACCGATAGAATAAGTACTGGGCTTACAAAAGAAAAAGTCCCAGGGTCGAGTTGCTCGATTAAAGGCGGTGCTCCAGCATGGCTGCAGTCAAATGACTGAAACAAGTAAAAGAGTAAAGAGTATATATATGGGTACAGGACATCACCAACAGTAACAGTAAACAACATGAAATACAAAAACAAATAAGTTAAATATGCAAATAACGGGAGAAAAAAAAGGACAAGTTATACAAAGAATGACCCTTCATCTACTCCCCATTTCATGCAATCAACGAAAATATGAGTCTTCGAAGACAGTTGCTCCCATAAGTATCAAAATAAAATTTTGGATTTATAGAGGGTCAAAGTTAGGAACAAAAACAGGATAGTGGAGACATACAGGGAAACTGGACGAAAACAAATATGGAGGGTCGTTAGGCCTGAATAAGGGGAAAATAGTGAATGCTGAGAAATATTTTCTTTGAAAAGAGAAAAGACAGAAGAGAGAGATAGAAGACATGCAGCCCTTAGAACATCCATGCAGGAAAGAAAGATGGACGATGGTCATGTGTGAGCAACAAGAGAGAGAAAAAGGGGGAGAGAGAGAGAAACTGATGGAAAATGGTGAAAGGGAGAAAAAGTATAGAGTAGAATTACATCAAGAAGGTTAAGATAAACCTACTTGGAAATGGATGCATGACATTCAATTAAATAATAATATAAATAATATATATATATATGTATGAATATATGGGTACAGGATGTCACCAACAGTAACAGTAAACAACATGAAATAAGAAAACAAATGAGTTAAATATGCAAATAACAAGAGGGAAAAGGACAAGTAATACGAAGACTGACCCTTCATCAGTTGTTGGCTGTCTATCTACTCCCCATTTTGAGCAATCAGTGACAATATGAGTCTTCGAAGACAGTTGCTCCCATAAATACCCAAATAAAATTCTGAATTTATGGAGTGTCAAAGTTAGGAACAAAAACAGGACATTAATCCAAAATTTTATTTGGTATTTATGGGAGTAACTGTCTTCGAAGACTCATATTGTCATTGATTGCTTGAAATGGGGAGTAGATAGGCAGCCGACGACTGATGAAGGGCCATTCTTTGTATTACTTGTACTTGTCCTTTTTTTTGTCTTGTTATTTGCATATTTAACTCATTGGTTTTCGTATTTCATGTTGTTTACTGTTACTATTGGTAACGTCCTGTATATATAGGAGCACTCGGTCGGTTACGACGATGAGGATCCCAGCTGATACGATCAATGGAACAGCTTGCTCGTGGAATTAACGTGCAAGTGACTGAGCAATCCACAGACACGAGTACCCTTAACGTAGTTCTCAGGGAGATTCAGCGTGACACAGAGTGTGACAAGGCCGGCCCTTTGAAATACAGGTACAACTCATTTTTGCCAGCTGAGTGGACTGGAGCAACATGAAATAAAGTGTCTTGCTCAAGGACACAACGCATCGCCGGGAATTGAACTCATGACCATACAATCATCAGCCGAATGCCCTAACCACTAAGCCATGCGCCTTCATCCTGTATATATATATATACACACACCACACACATATATCTATTTATTTTATTATTTAATTGAACACCAAGTTAGTATATATATATATAAGCACCGCTCCGACTGGCCTTGTGCCGGTGGCACGTAAAAAGCACCATCCGATTGTGGCCGTTGCCAGCCTCGCCTGGCCCCTGTGCTGGTGGCACGTAAAAAGCACCCACTACACTCACGGAGTGGTTGGCGTTAGGAAGGGCATTCAGCCGTAGAAACATTGCCAGATCAGACTGGGCCTGCTGCAGCCTTCTGGCTTCCCAGACCCCAGTTGAACCGTCCAACCCATGCTAGCATGGAAAGCGGATGCTACACGAAGATGATGATGATGATACACATATATATACATGTATATATAAAATGTAATTAAGATTCTGTTGAATTAGGTACTTAAATTGAGGCACCTTGCTAGGTTGGTATCATCTGCACACCCAAGCAATATTAATTGAATATTGAATATCAAGACTCCCTGCAGGCAGATAACGCAACCCAGCTAAGTGAAGATATCGACTCTTGGTAATTCAGACATGTACTTTTTATAAAGGTTCTTTCTATAATATTTCCGAAGTGCAGATTCCAAGTCATGTGAATAAAATATGAGTAACAAAGATATACAGGTGTCAATTCATTACAGCCTTTTCAAGCAACTCCTTTAATTGATTAATGGAAACATTACATCATTTGAAAGTAGGTAGGGAGGGCTCCGAAAGGGGTCTCAGAGAGTAGCATCCCCGTTTTCTTGAACTAGTTTTCCACTACATTTCTTAAAAATCATGGTAGAGGCCTTGGTCTCAGGATCACTTGTTTCTAGAAACTGTGGGTAAGCAAGGGCATGCTCCCCATAGAAGATCCAGCTCCAAATAAGCCTCATGATAACAAAGGAGAATGGGCACCAGCCAGCCTGCCCAAAGGTTGGGGTGGGCTGCACCTCCCTACCACAGTTGCTATGGCATTGAGGTAGATCTGGCCACCCCTATTATCTTGGAAATCCACTGGCCTAATGGTTTTCCTTCATGGCAGAATTAATAGTCAAGTCTGTTTAAGCGTTTTATCTGATCAAGTTCACCCTATGGTCGCAGAACTGTTTCCAGAGGGAAACACAATCTTTAAGGGTGATAATGAACCAATTCACACAGCTAAAATTGTTACTGAATGGCACGAGGAACATTCCAGTGAAGTTGAACATCTTATCTGGCCACCACAGTCCCCAGATCTCAATATTATTGAACCTTTATGGTGCATTTTAGAAAAACAAGTAAGGAGTTGATATCCTCCACCATCATCATTACAAGAACTGGAGACTGTTTTAACTGAAGAATGGACAAAAATTCCTTTGGAACCAATTCAAACTTTGTACGGTGCATTGAAATTTTAAGGTGTTTCCATTATTTTGTCTAACCCCTATATATGTTAATATGTAATCTGTTCAAAATTTATTTTTGTTCTGAATTATCTCCCCTTGCTTTGTTTCTGCAATGAACTTGAGGTCTGAGAGACTGTTACGGAAACGGATGATGTAAAGGGGTTTAACATAAATGAAATGAAATTTGGAGGTTCAGGGTGTATTGAAAGAAGTTTAAGGTAAGGAAGGTATGTTCAGATGTGTAGCAAGGCGGAGGACGAGGACGTAGATATCTGTGGGTGTTAAATTAAGATGAAGGAGCTGAAAATGTCTTTGCATCTGAGTATCAAGGGCTTTGGTAACACTAGGTAATGTGGGACGGATAGGTTTCAACCTAATTAGCTAATGAGACAACTGCAAGGTGGGATGATGACAGAACTAGAATTGTTGAGCTTGTGAATTTTAGGAAGAGGATAAATAGTACAATTTTGGGGTGTTTGAATAAGATTTGTAGCTTTAAGTAGGACAATAAAAAAGAAGACAAGCTGATGTATAGTGGTGATGAATCTTTATTAATGAAAGTTCTTTTCCTGGATGAGTTCTATAAAACTTCTGGTTGCTAAGCCAATGGTCACTTCCTTCCTGGGCCATGTCTCATTTGACAAATCCCTCATTTCCTTAAGTAATAAATATAATACTGTAAATAACAAGATAAAACATTTCTTTGCCTAAATTGGAAAATGTGACATTAGGGTCAATCTCTCTGAAAAGAATGTTTTGCAACATGAGCACAAATTCTCAAATATTCATGGAGGGATATAGTTGATATAATCAAATCTATATTTGATAGGTATTTATTTTATTAATCAAGGTCCAAAATAAGTTGTGCTTTCTCTGTTTATTTTGATGTAACATTATATTCTGTTTGTTGTTTCAGATATCTCATAACCGTTTGAGAAATCTATGACCTGTAGATATTACAGTATTTGTTGGTTGCAATCAAAACAGTAAACTATACTAATACTACAACTTACAAGTGAAAATAAAACAAAAATTGAATGTAACACTATTTTACTTTAGTCAGCTACTTTCAATTCTTATTTATAAGAGGCTGTTAAATTAAAGATAAAAGAAAAAACAAATTCAAGTGATTTTATTGTTCAAGTTTAAAATGGAATGCAAAGCAGCATCTGTTAGCAATATCAACCAAGCGTCTGCTCAGGGAACCGTTACTGAGCATACAACTCAAATTTGATTCCCCAAATTTTGTAATGGAAACTAAAATCTTGAAATCAAGGAAGGATGTGGACAACCTTTTGTAAGTTACAATGATCAAGTGAAGGCCATAATTAAAGGGGACAATACAAAACAACTTGAGAGGTTGCAGAAGAACTAAACATTGACTATTCATCAATTAATCAACATTTGTATCAGATTAGAAAGTGAAAAATTTTTTAAATGGTGACAAATGGATGATGCATGTGCTGACTGAAAAAAAGAAAATTGCTATTAGAGTCTTCTGGAGCCTTCTTTTGTGTAATTAAATGGTCCATTTCTTGATTGTTTTAAGACATAACAAAAAAATGGATTCTCTATGACAACTGATGGCATTCTACAGAGTGGCTGGATCAAGATGAAGCATCAAAACACTTTTCCAAGTTGTGATCACTATTTGGTGGTCATCAAGTGGGATCATCTAATTCTAATGAAACCATCACAACAGAGAAATATTGCCAGGAAACAGAGATAAAATTTACAAAAATTTGTAACATTTAATCCTATATTGGTTTATTGAACAGAATTAATTTTTTATTGGAATAGTGTAGGTGACAGGGCCATTAAAGACAAGAAACAGGCCTGAACAGGCTGGAAGTGTGGTGGTAGCAGGGAACTCTATCAGATAGCCTGAAGGGAGGCTGGGAAACTGATATATTTAGCCAGGGAGAAGTAGAAAAGAAGTTTGCCAATGTTCTGTGGTGTGAGGACCAGAGACTTGAAATGCTTCAGATTGCAAGACAGTGTGAGAGAAAATCGTGATGTCATAGGAGAGAAATGTGTCTGCATGGATGATGGTTCACTTGCATTTAGTGATTCTGCAAAGAAAGAGACTTAGAAATACCATTATGAAAAGCTACTAAATGTAGAGAATGCATGAGATAAGGAGAGTCTGCCCAATGTAGAAAGACCCACCTGAGGGAGCAGCTATCCAAATCAACAGTAGCTTGGAAGATAAGACAATTAGGGATTTGAATACAGGAGAAGCTCCCAGCCCATCAGGAATCACTACTGAGATGCTTAAAATATCTGGAGTGGGATATAGCCTAGTCACCCAGTTTGTCCATGAGGGAATCATACCAGATTGGTGTAGCAGCATTATAGTCAACTGCTACAAAGGCAAAGGTGATGACTTAAGACTAATAACTACAGAGGCATCAAATTGCTGGACCAGGTGATGAAAGTCATAGCTCAATTAATTAGAGAGTTAGCATAGATGAGATGCAGTTCAGATTTGTGCCAGATAAAAGCACAACTGATACTATATCCTTGGTTAGGCATTACAGAATTATTTAGCCAAAAATATACCTCTATACTTGGCTTTTGTTGACATGGTAAAAGCCTTTGACAGGGTCCTCCACTCTCTTATCTGGTGGTCAATGCAGAAGCTAGGGATAGATGAGTGGTTAGTGAGAGCTATATAAGCCATGTACAGGGATGCTGCCAGTAAGGTCATATGATGCATATGGATGAAGACAGTTGCATAAAGAAGTGTCAAGCTTTAATTGTGGAAGGAATCCGTGGAAAGAGTAGACTTGGGAAGATGTGGGTTGAAGTGGCAAGAAAGGATCTTCAGATGCTGAGCATCATTGAGGAAATGACAAGGGACCAAGAGTTAAGGCAATTTGCTGTACTTGAGAAGACATGTTAAGCTAAGTAAAAATCGCTGTTATCCACACATACAGGCTTGTCCTTTACAGGTGCCGGTGCCACATAAAATGCACTCATGCCAGCATGTAAAGACCCAGCACACGCTGATAAGTGGTTGATGTTAGGAAGGGCATCCAACCATAGAAACGATGCCACAACAGACAATTGAAGTCTGGGCAACTCCCTGGCTGGCCAGCTCCTGTTAAACTGTCCAACTCATGCCAGCATGGAAAACGGACGTTAAATGATGATGATGATAATGATGAACAACCCTCAACCATATCTCCCAAATGACACTGCATGAATTTAATGATCTGAGCTGTGAAACTACTTTACCTTGCTTACTTTTCAGGTCTCATATAAATTATTATTTTTTCAAACATTTTAATAACTTGCTACAAAAATATTTTCAAAAATTCATAGCAACTCAAAAAACCTTTGATGTATTCAGCAGTTCTAGGACTCAAGAATTCAATGTTTTCAGAATAAATATATACTTGTTCCTTGCTTCCAAAAATGTGCAGCTTCAAATTTTAAACAATCACTGATTTAATTGATAAAATTTAGTCTGAGATGTATGCCCTTCCTAACGCCAACCACTCCGTGAGTGTAGTGGGTGCTTTTTACGTGCCACCCGCACAGGTGCCAGACAGAGCTGGCAAATGGCCACGAACGGATGGTGCTTTTATGTGTCACCGGCACGGGGCCAGGCGAGGCTGGCAACGGACACGAACGGATGGTGCTTTTACATGCCACCGACACGGGGGCCAGACAGAGCTGGCAAACGGCCACGAACGGATGGTGCTTTTACGTGTCACCGGCACGGGGGCCAGGCGAGGCTGGCAACGGACACGAACGGATGGTGCTTTTACGTGCCACCGACACGGGGGCCAGACAGAGCTGGCAAACGGCCACGAACGGATGGTGCTTTTATGTGTCACCGGCACGGGGGCCAGGCGAGGCTGGCAACGGACACGAACGGATGGTTCGCTTAACCACAGCTGCAATTCCCACTGATGTTGATCAACCTCAATTTTGGTTCTGCTTTCTGATATATGATTTGATATGAAGGTATATTTCATATTTTACAGATATGTTCTCTCTGGATTTCATAACATCATCATTTAACATCTGTTTTCCATGCTAGCATGGGTTGAACAGTTTGACCGGGGTCTGGAAAGCCAGGAGGCTGCACCAGGCTCCAGTCTGATCTGGCAGTATTTCAACAGCTGGATGCCCTTCCTAACGTCAACCACTCCGTGAGTGTAGTGGGTGCTTTTTACGTGCCACCAGCACAGGGGCCAGAGGAGGCTGGCAACGGCCACGATCGGTTGGTGTTTTGACAATGTTTTCAGTTTAATCCTTTAACTCAGATTACTGTCATATGTAATGCTTATTTAGTCACATAGTTTTGAAGTAATCATGGATTCTCTAATAGTTTTGGAATTTCAAAAATGTGACTTTATTTTTAGACTGACAGTGTACGGTAGGTGAGAGAAACTGGAACTGGCCGGTTTGAACATAAAATAGAATATGTGGGCTGGATAAAACTGGTTTCAATGCTAAAGAATTAAATGATAACCAAGTACATGAATGTATTTCATTTCCATTTAAGTCCACAAATATGTTGTCTGTCAAATGTAATGCTTATTTAGTCACACAGAAATGACTGTGTGACTAAGAAGCTCACTTTGCAACCATGATATATCAGTCAGTCCCACTGAAGGGCACCTTTGGCAAGTGCCTTCTACTATAGTTCCACATTGACGGATGTTATGCTTTGTAAATTTGAAAGACAGAAACTGTGTGGAAGCACCCCCTCTCTCTCTGTATGTGTGTATGTATGTACATAGGAGCACTCCATTGGTTACGATGACGAGGGTCCCAGCTGATACAATCAACAGACCAGCTTGCTTGTGATATTAACATGCAAGTGGCTGAGCACTCCACAAACATGTGTACCCTTAATGTAGTTCTCGTTGATTCAGTGTGACAAGGCTGGCTCTTTGAAATACAGGTACTACTCATTTTTGCCAGCTGAATGGACTGGAGCAACATGAAATAAAGTGTCTTGCTCAAGGACACAACACGTCGCCGGAATTGAACTCCCAACCATACGATCATGAGCCGAATGCCCTAACCACTAAGCCATGCACCTTCACTGTGTGTGTATATAAGTATATGTATATATATATATATATATATATATTATATATATATATATATATATGTATATATATATATATATATATATATATGTATATACACATATATATCATCATTTATACATATATATATATAAAATCTATGTTATTGTTTTTGTCCCACCACTACCATTTAACAACCAGTGGTGGTTTGTTTACAACCCCATAACTTAGTGGTTTGGCAAGAGGTGAATGGAATGAATACCTGATTCAAAAATAAGTATCGGGGTCAATTTGTTCAGCTAAAAGCACATCAAGGTAGTGCCCAGCATGATTGCAGCCCAGTGACTGAAACACATGAAAAGATTTTTAAAATGTGTGTGCTTGTGTCTGAGTGAAGTCATATTTCCCTCATCTGCACATTTTGCTTGCTGACAGATGCTTGCAATCCACAGCCAAATGATGTCTAGGTTTCTTAACATGTTGCACGATCACCATAAAAACAAAAGGATCATCCATACAGTAAGTATTGTTCGTTTCCAATTCTTCGCATAAACATATCAGAGGAATTTGTTGTCTGATACACCAAGAGATTATTACTTCACTTGACTGCAAGTGGAACTTGGTAATATGAAAGGCATCTGGCCATAGAAAACTCTGCACAACATATGGAAAAATAGATGTTAAAACGATGATGACGAGATATATAAATATACATCATCATCATCGTTTAGCGTCCACTTTCCATGCTAGCATGGGTTGGACGGTTCAACTGGGGTCTGGGAGGCCAGAAGGCTGCATCAGGCTCAGTCTGATCTGGCAATGTTTCTACGGCTGGATGCCCTTCCTAACGCCAACCACTCCGTGAGTGTAGTGGGTGTTTTTTACGTGCCAGACGAGGCTGGCAAACGGCCACGATCGGATGGTGCTTTTTATGTGCCATCGTAAATATATATCTGTGTCTTCTTGATATTACAGGATAGTTGTAAATGAGTATCACCACCATCATGTAAGCAGTATCCTTCATTCTAATCTTCTGTAAAAACATTTTTGGGCATGGGGAAATATTATCTTACTTGGAAATAGGTAAGGGTTAGCAACAGGGAGGGTAATCTAGCTATAGAAAACCTGCCTCAACAAATTGTCTGATCCATACACGAATGGGAAAGTGAATATTAAAATGATGATTTTCATAATTAAAATGATATAATTTCTAATATTAGAAAGTGAAACAAAGCTAATGTTTTCATTATTAAGTACACATTATTAGGAAAAGCATATAGCTGTAGAAACCCTGCCTAAGCAGACATTAGAGCTCAACACAGTTCTCTGGTTCGTTGAATACCATCAAAACGGTATTCAATGTCAGCAATGAATATGGATATTAAATGATCATATTCTCTGCAATGTGATACAAATGAATCTGAGGATCCAGTCTTTGATTAACTAACAATATTACCAAATTTAAAAGCAAGGTGGTGGGAGAAGTGTTAGCATCTACTGTAAGTTTAGGCAGTTAAGCAATCTTTCAATTTAGGTACATAAAATGGCTGCCTTACATGAGTGAAAGTGCATTACATGAAGGCTGTGCTCATGATCACTGAATCAGATGGGAAGGAGGAAGATATCCTCAAACTTGAAACCTAGCCCACGTGTTTTGCAGCAGGATGGACTCCACTAAAAGCAAAAGATGCCAGGTGTGTATAAATATATATATATATACACACACACACACAAATATATGAGACTATATGACACAATAGGAGGCATATATGCTATCATTTTGAAGTGGAAATTACTGAAATAAATTGATAGAATTAAAAATTAAGCCTCAACTAAAATGAAATTATTTTTGGATCATGAATTATTTAATTATAAATGTTAACAGGTGGCAAGTTGCCTGAACACACGTGTAAAGGTAACAGATCACTCACTGCTAAAATTTAGATTTCCAAGAACTTGCACCAAATGGGCCCTAATCACAGTAACAGGCACAGTTAATGTAGAATGACAGCGTTTCCTTGGAAATAGGGGATTTGAAAGTTGTCCGGAGATATTTTCGCTCTATGAATTTGGGACTGAAGTTGTTGGGTTTGTTGGAGGAATTCATAGGAGTAGCATAGCTGCTCGAAAGGCAGACAACTCGGCTTGTACAGTTACTCCCGTTACTGTCAAAGCATAATTCATAAACAGATCTCATCATCGCTTAACGTCCGCCTTCCATGCTGGCATGGGTTGGACTGTCTGACAGGAGCTAGCCTGCCTAGGAGACTGCACCAAACTTCTGTGTCTGTTTTGGCACGGTTTTGTTTAATAATTTACTATTTCGTTATACTTGGGGATGGTCACATCATAAATCTTGGAAAACAAACACATAAACGTAATAATTATTATTTGGACAAGATTTAGCTTTTCCAGACGAATATGAAAAAATAAAATAAAGTAACTCATCGAATATGTAGACAAAAACCTCCGGTACAAGACGGAAGGGACCACATAGAAAAGACATGCTGTAAACTGTGAGTATCTAAGAAAAATTCCAACGCATAATTGTTTATAAAACGGTCAGTGAGTTAGTTTAATTAGTCTTTGTAATCACTAGCTCCCCCAATGATTCATAAATTATTATTTATATTACCCGTGTGAAATCCCCGCAAAAATTCTAAGGTTGCTGAATAAAACAGCAAACAATTCATTCGTTTTCTACACAGTTGTTAACTGGGAGTTTTTTTGTTTTTATTTTATATTAACCGAAGTTTGCTTTCCAACCCACATGGTTCCGAGTTCAGTCCCATTGCGTGGCACCTTGAGCAAGTATCTCCTACGATATCCTCGGGTTCACCAAAATCGTGTGTGAATTTGGTCGACGAATACTGAAAAAGCCCATCGTATGTGTCTCGCCGCCGCTTTACAACCGGTCTGGGTTTGTTTACGTGCCCGTAACTGTAGCGGTTCGGCATAAGTGTCTGATAGAACAAGTACTAGGCCTTCATAATTCAAAAAAGTACTGAGATCGATCTGTTCGACTAAAACCCATCAAGGCGGCACCCCAGCATGGCCGCAGTTCAATGACTGAAAAGAAAAGTGATATGTGAATTGGATGAAAGTAGCATGTTGCTTGTGTGGTCACCACCGTTTTTACTGGGTGATGCTATTTCCGTACACCTTCGACAACTTTAGCCAAAACAATAAACATTTCTAGCCAAGAATTCAAAAGTAATTAGAATCGGTTTCTACGTCACAGGGTTTAAACACACATAATGAACTGCATTCTCTCACAAAATGAAGTTTTAATTACTTTATAACAAATTAACGGCAAAACTGACGTGGTAATGAGTGTCTATCATAGCAAATTACAGCCTTTTTGTCGTGACTTAATTAGAGTTGACTTTGGGTTAAACAATAGCCGCTATTCCTGGGTTGATGGATATGCTAGAAATACCAGCCAAATCCAACAGGCGGATGTAAAGAATACGTACACCACCCGTTTTCGGCGTAACAAAAACCCTAACCCTAAACACGGGGTGTACGTATTCTTTACTTTCGCCATCCAACTCACCCCTATCGTTTAAGAGAAATTGGCAAATTTGGATACTGTAGTTCAGAGTATCCAATAACTGAAAAAGAAAAACGGAGTGGTTTCGGTTTCATGTCGTACCTAGAATTAAAAACAAGAAAGAACACCAATAGCAAGAATTTTTGTTATTTTACATAAGACATTTGTTCTGAAATTTATATAAAGGATTACTGGGATACAATTGTAACATCCCTGACAATTTCCAATACTAATTAATAGCAACAGATTTATAAATTAACAGCATTAAGGTTTCGGCGGTCAGGTGGGGTGGTTGTAAAAGAGGGGCAAAAGAGCGAGAATCATGACTAGAACACTAATCATGACGAAAGCATTGCATAGTCAATCCAATTCCTCCGGTCGTACCGGATGCAATAAGGGTATCACAGATTTTTTGTCTTTGTCTCTCGATAAAGCTTTCCGCATATCAAACGCATCCTCGTCGTCCAGTCCAGAGTAATATTCCAGTACACGTCTATAGACTGTATAACCCAATTTGTTGTACATGTCGACGGCAACTTTATTCGATACTCGCACAAACAAGTCGACGAAGAAACACTTCTTACGTTCGGAAATCTCCTCCAGTGTGTGCATAAGTTTGGCAGCAAGTCCGAGACGTCTGTGTTCGGGCGAAACGGACAGAGCTGTAACGTGTCCGTGCCAGTTCTCGGCTCTGCCTTCGGCTTTACCCATGATGTAACCCATGATTTCGCCCGAGGGTGATTCGGCAACCTGAAAATACTCGGGCCATTGTGCTAAATACTGCATATAGAAGGCCAGGCCATATGTTTCGGTAAGTGGATCTAAATTGACGTTGTTGAACTTGAATAAATCCGAACAAGTAAACGGACGAATGGTAGTCATTATATTCTTATAATAATTAATTAAACCAAAGAAATGCGTTGATGATAAATGAAAGAGGGAAAATAACAAAGTAAAGAAAAACACCGCCGAACAAGACAAAAATCTACAAGTTCTGAGACATTTGCCGGAAGTTAAGGTTTTATTTAACTTCAGACAGTAAAACAGCGGCTTCCTGTTAAAGTTGCGACTTAATTGTTAGGTTTGAAACTTTTTAAGGGATGATGTCTACACTATGTTCACCATAACCAGCCTATCCTTACAGGGTACTACTAACGAACAGTGGTCCCGGTGCGCGCACTCGCGCTAGCTAGTTGTAAGTAGTCGATCCTACGACTTTTTAACCCTAACTTTTGTTTATAAAAATAATTTTGTTTTCTTAGTTTAAAAAATTATTTACTTTGTGTTTTATTTACTTTGTTCGAAAAATAATTAATTTGTGTAAAAAAAAAAAATTATCTACATTGTTTTAAAAAATAATTTATTTACAATTGCAGCGTGGAAGGTGTTTGTAAGCCATTTAAGAAACACAAATTAAACTTAAATGTTGAAGTGAATCGAACGGCTTTTGTGTGCTTCTTAAATAGCTTACAAACACCTTCCACGTTGCAATTGTTTTCCTTTCAGCACACGATCTGAGATCAAATCACTTGCTATGCAAGTACAACTCCGTAATAATTTATATACTTAGTTTAAAAAATTATTTACTTTGTTCGAAAAATATTTGATTTGTGTAAAAAAAATTATATACATTGTTTAAAAAAATAATTTATTTACTTAGTTTAAAAAATTATTTAATTTGTGTAAAAGAATTAGGATCTTTTCCTTTTGATGGACAGAATTTTCTAGTTAACTAAACAATTTGAAACTTAGTATACTGGTAGAATGTGTCAAAAGAAAACATTATTGTAAACAAAATTGAAATTTGTAAGTTTAACGTAGTTTAATTCTTCGAATTTTAACCAATGAAATGCCAGCATTTGAGCTCAATTCATTTTCTGCGTCTAAAAACTCAGACACACGTGTTATTCATCCTTCTCTCTTCTGTCTGTCTTCTGCATGTGCTAGAAATAACAGCCATATCTCTTAACAGGAGTTCAGCATAAACCTACATTTCAGATATCTCTGGGCACTGGACAAGAGCATGAGAGACAGTTTCCCTATCCCACCCACATCTTGAACAGGTTGGAGAGTGAGTCTTTCCATGTCTTGCGAGTTTATCCCAAACGGGCAAGGCGCCCTTGTAACATTGCCCGGTCAAGGACTTTTGGAAATTGTCCGACGTTCCCAACCCGAATGTACGGTGGAACAGGCTGTCAAGTTGAATATACCTGAGATGTAGAGTCGCTCCCAGGTCATCGTCACATTCAGACTCTACCAATCTACTATATAAAAAAACGTGTAGAACCCCCACAGCTGGTGTTGCCCAAGCACCGGAATAGCAAGAGGGCCTTATGACACTCCATATGCCACTTACTTGACCTCCGTCTATGAGAACACCAGGTTTCCTGTTTGCAAAAACTTTTGAACTCGGGGAACATTTGTCTGGCTAGCAGAGACCACACACATTCACCATCCAGGAGAATCCCGAGATGCTTCAACCTCAACACATGCCTGCGCATCATTAACCAAGGCATCCCTAAACAACAGATAGAGCATTTCACAAGTGGCGACTTGCCCTTGCACAAGACGTGAAAGAGCATCTTGCTCACAAATCTGGATAGGACACAACGGTCAGGCAGTCAGTAACGATCGATGCGATAAACACATTGGCCACCTCCGCCCTCCCATTCAAGGATAGCCACCAGGTCTTGAGTATCACACCCACCCTGCTTGAAACCTCCGTCCAGATCTTCTCTATCTGGAACCTAGTCCAAATCAGACTCCCAGCAATTCAACTAGTCCCTCCGTCCAGTGCTCAACAACGCTGTCTGAAGGCATCAATTTGCCAACCCAGGTGCCGAGCTGCAAGCCGACCGACTTTTCCAGGTTGATCTTTGCTCCTGCTGCCGTCTTGTAAATCTCAATAGCATTATCCACTTCATGTAGGCATGCTGCTGTGGTAACGCTAATAGTGATACCATCTGTATAAGGCAAAACAAACTCCTCTAAACCTGGTTCTCTTGGGATGTCACTCAACTTCCACAGTAGGAGCTCAAGAAGAATGGGAAAGTTTTTCATGTTTTAAGCATACACTTTTCGAGAGAAAGGTGTGAGAGGAAACAACATGGGGAGAGAGATTGAGAAGTAAAGGGGCCAGATTAATGGTCCACATGTTAGAATGATATATATGCATAAATTAATTGTAAAGATTCACCACTTGTGAGGTAAGTGCCCTATGAACTAAGCCACACCACTTCACATGTGAAGCAAGGAAAACAAAGAAAAGAGAGAAAGGTAGAAATGATTCCTCTATATACATCATCATCATCATCCTTGTTGTTTAACGTCTGCTTTAAATGCTGGGGTAGGTTGGACGGCTTGATTGAAGTCTGGCAGATCAGGAGGCTGCATCAGGTTCCAAACTGATCTGGTAATGTTTCTACATTTGGATGCCCTTCCTAACATCAACTACTCTGAGAGTTTACTGTGTGTTTTTTACGTGACACTGGCTTGCGGTCAGTCAGTCAGCACTGGCATCAACCACACTCGAATGCTGCTTATTATGTGCCACTGGCACAAGATCCAGTCAGGCAGTAAACCTTTCCATGCCTCAATGGATTCTGACCAGTGGAAACATGGACATTAAATGAATGACAGTGTCGATGTAATATTTTGCAATGTTGAAGGCAGCAAGCTGGCAGAAACATTAGCATATCGGGCGAAATGCTTAGCAGTATTTCGTCTGTCTTTATATTCTGAGTTCAGGTTCTGCCAAGGTTGATTTCTGTTTTATCCTTTCGAGGTCGATAAATTGAGTACCATTTATATACTGGGGTCGATCTAATTGTCTGGCCCCTCCCCATAAATTTTGGGCCTTGGGCCTAGAGAAGAAAAGAATATTTGCAATGTTGAATTGCTAAGTCATTTAACTATCCTCTTTATCTCACTGACTCTTTTTTTCTATTTCAGAATATCACATCCTGTTGACATAAAAGAAATTACTTCATTCAGATGTGCCTTTGATTGTTTTATCAACTTTTATTGACTAAAGAAAGACGATATATTTATAAGGAGCATTCATCAATACATCTACCTTTTTACTATAAATAAAATCTATGACAAAATATGGCAAAATATTTCTTCTGGACAATGGAATTAACAGCAACAATTTGAAGTCCTTGCTATCTGGAATATAGAGGAGATGATTGCTTTACAGGTTAATTATGCTTGGATAACTTTACAAAGGCATAGACAATTGTCACCTCATGATTTAGATATTAAGCAAAATCTCAGAGGAAAGAAACGGCATTAAATTATTCCCTAAAAATAGTGATACAACTGAACACAAACATTCTCATAGAAATAAAATACACACTATCATTGTGATATGTATGACAAGTTATCCTCTCATGATGAATCATTTAACTAAAGCAAACAACCCTGATACAGGTGAGAAAACATATCACTCTAATACCTGTAGTAAATCATTCTCTAAAAGTGGTGTCTTCACTACACATACGGGAAAGAAAGCATATCATTGTGATATCTGTGGTGAATCATACTCTTGTAATAGTCAGTTGACTATTCATAAACGTGTTCATACAGGTGAGAAGCCATATCATTGTGATATCTGTGGTACATCATTCTCTATTAGTTGTCACGTAATTCAACACAAACGTACACATACAGGAGAGAAGCCCTATCATTGTGATATTTGTGGTAAATCATTCTGTCAAAGTGGTCAGTTGACTATACACAAACGTACACATACAGGAGAGAAGCCCTATCATTGTGATATTTGTTGTAAATCATTCTCTCAAAGTGGTCATTTGACTAGACACAAACGTAACCATACAGGAGAGAAGCCATACCATTGCGATGTCTGTCGTAAATCATTCTCTGGAGATAGTGATGTGACTAGACACATCCGTACACATACGGGAGAGAAGCCCTATCAGTGTGATATCTGTGGTAAATCATTCTCTCAAACTGGTAGCTTAACAAACCACAAACGCACCCATACAGGAGAGAGGCCATACCATTGCGATATCTGTGGTAAATCATGCTTTAGAAGTCGTGACTTGATTAGACACAAACTTACACATACAGGATAAAAGCCATACCATTGTGATTATTGTGGTAAATCATTCTCTCAAACTGGTAACTTGACTACACACAAACTTACGCATACAGGAGAGAAGCCATACCATTGTGATATCTCTGGTAAATTATTCTCTCAAACTGGTAACTTGACTACACACAAACTTACGCATACAGGAGAGAAGCCATATTATTGTGATATCTGTGGTAAATCATTCTCTCAATGTGGTCATTTGACTAAACACAAACTTAAACATACAGGAGAGAAACCATATCGTTGTTATATTTGTGGTGAATCATTCACTGAAAGTAGCCATTTGCCTAGTCACATACGTATTCATACTGGAGAGAAGTTATACCATTTTGATATTCTGCAGTAAATTTTTCTCTCAACTTAACTGGAAACAAACGTGCACTTACAGGAGAGAAGCCATACCATTGCGATATCTGTTGTAAATCATTCTCTCAACGTAGTAACTTAACTGACCATGAACGTACACATACAGGTGAGAAGCCATACCATTGTGATATCTGTGGTAAATCATTCTCTATGAGTGTTGCCTTAACTAAACACAAGCGTACACATATGGGAGAGAAGCCCTATTGTTGTGATATTTGTGGTAAATCATACTCTTCAAGTAGTCACTTGACTTGTAACAAACGTGTTTATACTGGAGAAAGACCATATCATTGTGACATCTGTGGTAAATCATTCCCTCAAAAAGGTAACTTAAGTAGACATTTGAGTATTCATTCACAAGTGTAACCATACAACATCAAAATTTATTACATGCCTACAATTATGAATATTTTGTCTGCTAAAAGACAGGGTTTATTCCTCTTCAAGCTTGGCATTATCAACTTCAATTCCATTACTGTTACTATGAAATTCATGAATTACAACTTCAATATCATTTATATATCTAAATATATCAACACAGTGATGACTTTGATTGCCGATGAGGAATTTGTTATAAGAGAATAAAGGAATGGGAATAAGGAATAAAAGTTTTAAGTGACATTCATTTTGCCTTTATTGTGTTTTCATTATCATCATCATCATCATCATCTTTTAACCTTAGTGGTCCTACCCTGTTTAAATAGTAAAACATCAATATAGAGCCTATATACCCATAGTTTACACTGACATATGTACTGTAAATCCTCTAGCAATGTTTATTCAGATGCATTTTGTGATGTTGCATGTGAAAATACCTTAAGCTAAGCCTGAAAGCAATGAAATCATAAACGAATCACCCATAACTTATAGTAAGCAACATTTATTAAAATAAAAGTATTCAGACACACAGAATAACATGTAACAAAAACAATTTGCAAACCTATTTACTAACATATTCGCGCTCCCGACCTGACTTTGATATGCAAATGGATTGTGTATGCATGGAATGAACTTGATCCCCAGATTATTGTGAAAAGTTCTATCAAATGTTGTATATCGTCTGCACTGGATGGTACTGAGGATGACGTTGTATGGAAAGATGAAATAAATGAAAGTGAATCTTCTGATTTTGACTATGAATCTAATGATGACGGAGATTTACATTACAATGATGCTATGTTTACGGAGGAACAAATGGAACAGTTATTTGATGCTGAAAGTGACGTTGAATTTGAAAGATTTGAATAAATGTTTTTGCTTTTGCTTTTGCAACTGATAGTGATAAATATGTAAAGGCTATTTATTTTTCCCTGACTGTTATTTCTTTATTTTATGCAAACAAAATGCACAAAAAAGCTACACATTTGCATTATGTTATATATATACAATAATAAAGGACGTTACTGTATACATTTTTACAAACCAAGGACTTTATATAGACCTCCTTGACTCAAGTTAGAGAAGGGGTACGTATTATACACACGGTTTAGGTTTTCCAGCGGTACAGCCCCCTAAAAATCCCCTGCATATTATACTCAAGGTCAGACTATACTCGAGGATTTATGGTACTTACTAAAGCAAAAAGGGATTTATCATTCTGGTTATGAATATATCCACAAGCAACTGTCATTGCTGATCCCCAACAGAAGGACCAGCGATCCATATTGAGAGTACCTTGGTAGATAAAGTAGTTAAGGGTATGAAGACAGGGAAAGCCCTTGGCCCATCAAGAATCACTGCAGAGATGCTCACAATATTTGGTGGTGTTGGCTATAGCCTAGTCACCCGTATAGTGAACCAGGTGATACATGAAGGTGTCAAACCCAATGACTGGTGTAGCAGCCCCATAGTCAACTGCTACAAGGGTAAAAGTGACGAATTAGATACAAATAATTACAGGGGTATCAAGTTATTGGATCAGGTAATGGAAGTAATGGAGAGGGTCATAGCCCAACTGATTAGGGACAGATTCAGTCAAGATGCAGTTGAGCTTGTGCCAGGGAAAAGCACCACGTGCTATATTTCTGCTAAGACAGCTGCAGAAGAAATAGCAAGCCAAAGATAAACCTCTGTACCTGGCTTTCGTTGACATGGAGAAAGCCTTTGACAGGTCCATCGATCCCTTATTTGGTGGTCAATGAGAAAACTAGGAATAGATGAATGGTTTGCGAGGGCTGTACAAACCATGTACAGCGATGCTGTCAGTAAGGGGAGGGTTGGCAACGAGTACAGTGAAGAATTGAGTAGGGATAGGGGTCCACAACGGATCAGTCCTCAGCCATCCTCTTATTCCTCCAGGCAATAACAAAGGAATTCAAGACAATATGCCCCTGGGGCTTTTGTATGCTGATGACCTTGCTCTAATTGCTGAGTGACTATCAGACCTAGAGGAGAAGTTTCAGGTGTGGAAGCAAGGATTAGAATAGAAGGGCCTTTGAGTCAACCCAGCAAAAAAAAACAAGTCTTCATAAGTAGCAAGGCAGACAAACCACAAATCCTGCTCAATTTGTAGAAAAAGCATCGGTAGAAACTCCATAAGATGGATCTGGTGTAAGCTTTGGACAAATAAGAGATGCAGCAATATCAAAAGAAGGCTAACTGGGAAGATAATTTTTGTGAATGGCAAATGCTTAGGAGCAATAAACACTGAAAATGTGCAGAGAACAGCTTTCACACATTCCAGGGGGAAAACTACAAGTAGTTAATAGCTTCTGTTACCTAGGTGACCGAGTCAGTAGCGGTGCCAGATGCTCTGAAAGTATGACTGCTAGAATAAGAATAGCCTGGGCAAAGTTCAGAGAGCACCTGCCTCTGCTGGTAACAAAGGGCCTCTCGCTCAGAGTAAAAGGTAGACTGTATGATGCATATGTGTGAACAGCCATGCTACATTGCAGTGAAACATGGGCCGTGACTGCTGAGACATGTATAGGCTTGCAAGCAATGAAGCCACTATGCTCTGCTGCATGTGTAATGTTAGTGTGCCTTCATAACAGAGTGTAAGCGTCCTGAGAGAAAAGTTGGGCTTAAGAAGCATCAGATGTGGTGTGCCAGAGAAATATTTGTGCTTATATGGTAATGTGTTGCGAATGGATGAGGACAGCTGTGTGAAAAAGCTCATGGTTGCAGGTCAACTTAAGAACACAGAATGCTTGTGTCACAATTCTTCCTTTCCTGAGACTGCGACAGGAAACCATCACTTTATTGCGCTGCTACCATATAAGAGTCTCTGAGAAATTTAGAAATGCAGTATTTCTAATCTCATATGAATTAAAATAATCAGAAAATGGAGAAAACTTTTGATAACAATCAAAGAAATTGGACCACAATCGGTAGATTAGTTTTTAGTACAAAACAGGACATAACATTTCTTATGGCCATTTCTGCTTCTAATATTAGCATGTGCGAAAGAATTCCGAAAATAATATTCGTCATTTTCATAGCCCAATCCATCTAGTACACGGAGCTTCATCAGAGTGAATACATATGTGTACAAAAAAAAAAAACAGGGCAAGAGGAAATAGGAAAAACTAGGCCTCGAGAAGAGGCCAAAAGGCTGAATATATTAAAAATCATACCATTTTCCAGTGTGAAGCTTTGAAGTTGATAGGAAAATGAGTGAACAAGCAATGGCCTAGGGAAATATTTATGCGTCATTTCCATGTAAAGGGGAAACCAGTGTTAGAAGAGTATATATATATATATAACACAGGGATTTAGTTTATAGGTGATGTACACGACTAAGTACGCTAGGTAAGTGATATAATGGATTACTAGGGCTCCAAAGTTATATCCAAGACTCTAGGGCCAATATAAAGATCCTCACCCGGGAACCAAAAAAAAATGAAAATTAACCAGCCTGCAGGGTGTTAATGAGTATATGGAAAACGAATATTCTATCATCAGAGACAAATAGGGAAAATGCGATGGGTAGAGATGAATGAAATGACGACAGGAGCAAAGGAATGAGATGAAGAAAGAGAAGAAAGTTTGGATCTTTTCGGTTTGACCGGCAGTTTTTAACATAATTTCTAATTAACTAAAAAATTTTAAACTTCATATACTGATAGAATGTGTTTATAAAACATCTTTTTCTCTTGGCTTTATTGAGAAAATTCTATGGTTTGTAAGATATTTGTTGGTTTTTTTTCTGCAATTTCAACCAATCAATGACGTCTATTGAGGTAAAAGACATTCTGTGCCGTATGAATATGTCCCTCGTTTAAGAAACAGATTGGGTTTATTTACATTTGTGAAGAAGAAAAAAAGATACTCTTCTCCCAGCCCTAACTCTAAAACAGATTGAAATGCAATAGATCGATATTAGGGTCATAATTATGGGTGACAATTTCATATGACACCGCTAGAAAAAACTGCCAGTCAAACCGAAAAGATACGAAAGTCTTTTGTTCATTGCGTTTCATTTAATTGGAGAGATGCGAGTCTGGAGAAGCTCCGAGTAGAATATATGAGTACACTTCGCTAAAATAATCTGGTGGAAATTGGAAATAACTTGAAGGGAAGATATTTACAGAATGAGACAAAAACCAAAACGGGAATGGAGCCAAACAGTTACTAGAATCATCTATTGAAGAATTGAAGAAATACAATCGCATCAAGGGAAATAACTGCTACATCACTTAAACGAAGTCCAATTAAATTCTTAATTAAGGTGATCGCTGACTCGCTGTTTATATCTTAACGTGGTAAGTTGACAAAGATTTTCTTAAGGCTGTAATGGTGATAATAGTATTACTAATAGCAATGTAAATAATAGAATTATGTGAACCAGTTACAGTAATTATTTTTTGAAGCGAAAACATTCGGAAAATATATTTCCTTGTCTTAAATAATAACTTGCAAAATGAAATGTTGGTCGGCTGTTTATGAAAACCGATGACCGACAGTTACATGTGATTGGTTGATTAAACGAGAGTAAAACAGCGTAATCAATTAGTAAAATGAGAGGAAACCGATTGAAGAATACCACATTCGTATATGTTGTCCTGTTCTTTAGGAGTCACTGATAAAACGGTAAGTTGACAAAGATTTTCTAAATAACAGTAATGATGATTGTGGCTTCCAATTTTGGCCCAGGGCCAGCGCTGTTTCATTCAGGCGGGAAATGAGTATTTCTCGAAAAGGATAAAAGACGAATTCGGCCTCGGTCTTATTTGAGCTTGCCGCCGAGTGAATAAAATAATGACGGAAGCACATGTCCTCGACTTTGTGGGAAGGGATTAAGTCGATCCCATCGACCTCAATGCGAGCCCTGAAGGATGAAAAGTCGACCTCATCGGAATTTGTACACGTAACATAAAGACGGGCGAAATACCAATTTTTTTATTACCCACAGGGGCAAAACAACCGTACTATTTAAAAAGAGTGGTCCCAGTGCGCGCACTCGCGCTTCTGCGCTAGATAGTCGTGACTAGTCGATCCTACAATGACTAACCTAGCGAAGTAAATAAAACACAAAATAAATAATTTTTTTAAAACAAAGTAAATAAAACACGAAAACAAAGTAAGGATCGACTAGCTAATGCGGATGCACGAGTGCGCGCACCGGGACCGCTCTTCTTAAATAGTACCTTACATAAATATGAATATAAAAATTATATAAAATATATAAGAATCGAATGAAATACACAATACAAATATGACACAAATGTAAAGGTGATTAGGCCACGTTCCGACTCCATAAGTCCCGATCTATCGCTAGTACTTCCTTCATCTCTTGTTTTTCTTCTATAATATTTGCAATGTTGAAGGCAGCAAGCTGGCAGAAACATTAGCATATCGGGTGAAATGCTTAGCAGTATTTCGTCTGTCTTTATATTCTGATTTCAGGTTCTGCCAAGGTTGATTTCTGTTTTATCCTTTCGAGGTCGATAAATTGAGTACCATTTATATACTGGGGTCGATCTAATTGTCTGGCCCCTCCCCATAAATTTTGGGCCGTGGGCCTAGAGAAGAACAGAATATTTGCAATGTTGAATTGCTAAGTCATTTAACTATCCTCTTTATCTCACTGACTCTTTTTTACTATTTCAGAATATCACATCCTGTTGACATAAAAGAAATTACTTCATTCAGATGTGCCTTTGATAGTTTTATCAACTTTTATTGACTAAAGAAAGACGATATATTTATAAGGAGCATTCATCAATACATCTACCTTTTTACTATAAAGAAAATCTACGACAAAATATGGCAAAATATTTCTTCTGGACGATGGAATTAACAGCAACAATTTGAAGTCCTTGCTATCTGGAATATAGAGGAGATGATTGTTTTATAGGTTAATTAAGCTTGGATAACTTTACAAAGGCGTAGACAATTGTCACCTCATGATTTAGATATTAAGCAAAATCTCAGAGGAAAGAAACGGCATTAAATTATTCCCTAAAAATAGTGACAAAACTGAACACAAACATTCTCATAGAAATGAAATACACACTATCATTGTGATATGTATGACAAATTATCCTCTCATAATGAATCATTTAACTAAAGGAAACAACCCTGATACAGGTGAGAAACCATATCACTCTAATACCTGCAGTAAATCATTCTGTCAGAGTGGTGTATTGACTAGACACAAACGTACACATAGAGGGGAGAAGCCCTATCATTGTGATATCTGTGGTAAATCATTCTCTCAAACTGGTAACTTGACTACACACAAACTAACGCATACAGGAGAGAAGCCATACCATTGTGATATCTGTGGTAAATCATTCTCTCAAATTGGTAACTTGACTACACACAAACTTACGCATACAGGAGAGAAGCCATACCATTGTGATATCTGTGGTAAATCATTCTCTCAAACTAGTAACTTGACTACACACAAACTTACGCATACAGGAGAGAAGCCATACCATTGTGATATCTGTGATAAATCATTCTCTCAAATTGGTAACTTGACTACACACAAACTTACGCATACAGGAGAGAAGCCATACCATTGTGATATCTGTGGTAAATCATTCTCTCAAACTGGTAACTTGACTATACACAAACTTACGCATACAGGAGAGAAGCCATACCATTGTGATATCTGTGGTAAATCATTCTCTCAAAGTGGTAACTTGACTACACACAAACCTACGTATACAGGAGAGAAGCCATACCATTGCGATATCTGTGGTAAATCATTCACTCAAACTGGTAACTTGACTACACACAAACTTACGCATACAGGGGAAAAGCCATACCATTGTGATATCTGTGGTAAATCATTCACTCAAACTGGTAACTTGACTACACACATACTTACGCATACAGGAGAGAAGCCATACCATTGTGATATCTGTGGTAAATCATTCACTCAAACTGGTAACTTGACTACTCACAAACGTAAACATACAGGAGAGAAGCCATACCATTGCGATATCTGTGGTAAATCATTCTCTCAAACTGGTAACTTGACTACACACAAACTTACGCATACAGGAGAGAAGCCATAACATTGGGATATCTGTGGTAAATCATTTACTCAAACTTGTAACTTGACTACTCACAAACGTAAACATACAGGAGAGAAGCCATACCATTGCGATATCTGTGGTAAATCATTTACTCAAACTGGTAACTTGACTACACACAAACTTACGCATACAGGAGATAAGCCATACCATTGTGATATCTGTGGTAAATCATTTACTCAAACTGGTAACTTGACTACACAAACTTACGCATACAGGAGATAAGCCATACCATTGTGATATCTGTGGTAAATCATTTACTCAAACTGGTAACTTGACTACACAAACTTACGCATACAGGAGATAAGCCATACCATTGTGATATCTGTGGTAAATCATTTACTCAAACTGGTAACTTGACTACACAAACTTACGCATACAGGAGATAAGCCATACCATTGTGATATCTGTGGTAAATCATTCACTCAAACTGGTAACTTGACTACACACAAACTTACGCATACAGGAGAGAAGCCGTATCATTGTGATATCTCTGGTAAATCATTCTCTCAATGTGGTCATTTGACTAAACACAAACTTAAACATACAGGAGAGAAACCATATCGTTGTCATATTTGTTGTGAATCATTCACTGAAAGTAGCCATTTGCCTAGTCACATACGTATTCATACTGGAGAGAAGTTATACCATTTTGATATTCTGCAGTAAACTATTCTCAAAGGAGTGACTTAACTAGAAACAAACGTACATCTACAGGAAAGAAGCCATTGAGCACCATTGTGATATCTGTTGTAAATCATTCTCTGACAAAGGTACGTTGATAAAACACAAACTTACACATATAGCAGAGAATCTATATCATTGTGATATTTGCGGCAAATTCTTCCTTCAGAGTGGTGTCATGACTAAACACAAACGTGTACATACAGAAGAGAAGCCATATCATTCTGACATTTGTGATAAATCATTCACTCAAAGTTGTACCTAAACTAGAGACGAACATACAAATACAGGCAAGAAGCCATACCACTGTGATATCTGTAGTAAATCGTAGTCTTGTAATAGTCAGTTCACTACTCATAAACGTACACATACAGGCAAGAAGCCATACCACTGTGATATCTCTGGTAAATCATTCTCTTTTTGTAGCGACTTAAATAAACACAAACGTACACAGACAGAAGAGAAGCCGTATCATTGTGATATCTGTGGTAAATCATACTTTAGAAATAGTCAGTTGACTATTCACAAACGTGTTCATACAGGAGAGAGGCCATTTCATTGCGATATCTGTGGTAAATCATTCCCTCAAAAATGTTGATGAAGTAGACATTTGAGTATTCATACACAAGTGTAAAAATATCAATATCAAAATTTATTACAACATATCAACAATTATGAGTTTTTTGTCTTCTACAAGACAAGGTTTATTCCTCTTCAAGCTTGATGTGTTCAACTTCAATTTTATAAATATCAACTTCAGTATCATGGATATATCTAAATATATCAACACAATGAGAACTTTGATTTTTGATGAGGATTGTGCTGGATTTTGAGGAATTTGTTAGGAGAGAATAAAAGAATGAGAATAATGAATAAAAGATTTAAGGGAAATTGATTTGGTCTTTGTTGTGTTTTCCTCATGGTTGACTTTGTGTTTCATCCTTTCGAGGTCAATAAATTGAGCACCGTTTATATACTGGGGTCGATCTAATTGTCTGGCCCCTCCCCATAAATTTTGGGCCGTGGGCCTAGAGAAGAACAGAATATTTGCAATGTTGAATTGCTAAGTCATTTAACTATCCTCTTTATCTCACTGACTCTTTTTTACTATTTCAGAATATCACATCCTGTTGACATAAAAGAAATTACTTCATTCAGATGTGCCTTTGATATTTTTATCAACTTTTATTGACTAAAGAAAGACGATATATTTATAAGGAGCATTCATCAATACATCTACCTTTTTACTATAAAGAAAATCTACGACAAAATATGGCAAAATATTTCTTCTGGACGATGGAATTAACAGCAACAATTTGAAGTCCTTGCTATCTGGAATATAGAGGAGATGATTGCTTTACAGGTTAATTAAGCTTGGATAACTTTACAAAGGCGTAGACAATTGTCACCTCATGATTTAGATATTAAGCAAAATCTCAGAGGAAAGAAACGGCATTAAATTATTCCCTAAAAATAGTGACAAAACTGAACACAAACATTCTCATAGAAATGAAATACACACTATCATTGTGATATGTATGACAAATTATCCTCTCATAATGAATCATTTAACTAAAACAAACACATCTGATATAGGTGAGAAACCATATTACTCTAATACCTGTAGTAAAACATTCTCTAAAAGTGGTGTCTTCACTACACACAAACAGACACATAGAGGAGAGAAAGCATATCATTGTGATATCTGTGGTGAATCATACTCTTATAATAGTCAGTTGACTATTCATAAACGTGTTCATACAGGTGAGAAGCCATATCATTGTGATATCTGTGGTAAATCATTCTCTCAAAGTGGTGCCATGACTATACACAAACGTACACATACAGGTGAGAAGCCCTATCATTGTGATATCTGTGGTAAATCATTCTCTATGAGTGTTGCCTTAACTAAACATAAGCGTACACATACAGGAGAGAAGCCCTATTGTTGTGATATTTGTGGTAAATCATTCTCTCGGAGTGGTCACTTGACTAAACACAAACTTACACATACAGGAGAGAAGCCATATCATTGTGACATTTGTGGTAAATCATTCTCTCAGAGTTTTACCTTGACAAGACACAAAATTACACATACAGGCGAGAAGCCATATCATTGTGATATTTGTGATAAATCATACTCTTCAAGTAGTCACTTGACTTGTCACAAACGTGTTCATACTGGAGAAAGACCATATCATTGTAATATCTGTGGGAAATCTTTCTCTAAAAGTGGTGACTTGACTAGACACAGAATTACACATACAGGAGAGAAGCCATATCATTGTAATATTTGTGGTAAATCATTCTCTCAAAGTAGTGACTTAACTAAACACAAACGTGTTCATACAGGAGAAAAGCCATACCACTGTGATATCTGTGGTAAATCATACTCTTATAATAGTCAGTTGACTATTCACAAACGTTTTCATACAGGAGAAAAGCCATATCATTGTGACATCTGTGATAAATCATTCTCTCGAAGTTGTAACTTGCATGAACACGAACGTACACATACAGGAGAGAAGCCATACCACTGTGATATCTGCGGTAAATCATACTCTGGAAATAGTCAGTTGACTATTCACAAACGCATTCATACAGGAGATAAGCCATATCATTGTGACATCTGTGGTAAATCATTCCCTCAAAAAGGTAACTTAAGTAGACATTTGAGTATTCATTCACAAGTGTAACCGTATCAATATCAAAACTTATTACATGCCAATAATTATGAATATTTTGTTCAAGCTTGACATTATCAACTTCAATTCCATTACTGTTACTATGAAATTCATGAATCACAACTTCAATATCATTTATATATCTAAATATATCAACACAGTGATGACTTTGATTGCCAATGAGGATTTTGCTAGATTTTTGAGGAATTTGTGATAAGAGAATAAAGGAATGGGAATAAGGAATAAAAGTTTTAAGTGACATTCATTTTGTCTTTGTTGTGTTTTCATTATCATCATCATCATCCTTTAACCTTAGTGGTCCTACCTCGTTTAAATAGTAAAACATCAATATAGAGCCAATATACCCATAGTTTACACTGACATATATGTACCATAAATCCTGAAACATAATCAGCATTTTCCCCCAAAATTTAAAGGTCAAAATCACTAGTGCGTACTATATACGAGGTTAAAAATTAAATTATTTTCTAAGCAATGTCCGAGTCTCTATTTGCTGTCCGGCAATGTTTATTCAGACGCATTTTGTGATGTCGGGCACGAAAATACCTTAACCCTTTCGTTACTATATTTCTGACCAAGATACACCCCTTATATCTTTCAATTAATTTCTCACGTAATCATAAATTTAGTCTGGTTTCATTAAACAACTATAACGTTTTTATTTATCAATATATTAACGTGAATTTTGGAAGATAATTTAATGAAATGTTCTCAACCAATTCTATACTATAATTTTTGTCACAAAGTGACTCTAATTGCAGGTAGATACAGGTAAATTCAACAAAATATAAAATTATTAAAATTTTGTTCAAACATCGCTATAGAAAATGGGTTATTAGCTAATATTCAATTGGGTATACAACAAAATTTTACGATAGAATTTGTTATTCTGGGTGATACCCATAATAATATTTATGACAAAATAGTCTTAATTTCATTTAAGGTTATGGGAAACCACTTTCTTTCGTTTTGTTTACATTTAGCGTAACGGTTCGTTTCCGCCGTAATGATTTCAAATAGGCTCATTCAAAAAAGTAAAAAGAAATAGTCTAAGGCTTTACTCTTCTGGGAAAGTCTGTGGCTTGGTCCAGTTTCTTCAGAAAAATCACCGAAAGAAACAGTTTTTAAATTTTCACTCCATTCAGGTGCCAATTCATTTTCTTTATCGCTGTCGGAGCTCTCGGATTCACTGTTTTCACTTTCGGAAAATGAAACATCAGATTCATTATCAAATACCACATGCTGTTTTTTTTCAGTCATAGATTTAGATTTATGAAGGTCTTCAGTAGAAAATCCTTCGAATTCTGACTTGCTGCTTGATATAATGAAATTCGTATCCATTTTTTGTCAGAATTACAAATTTTGAAAACACAATAGGAACAAATTTCGGGAAAAAATCTCCCAAAATTCACGGAATTAAAATTACACTTCGATTTTTGTACAAAACTGTAGTTGAACTCTTTACGAAGTATAATGCGTGTTTTCACGAATGTACTAAAGAGATTTGCTCTGATATTCTCATTTAAATATGGTAAATTCGGGCGGTTTTGGGCGGCTTGGTCACATTAACCAAAATTTTTTTCGGGCAGTTTGGTAACGAAAGGGTTAAGCTAAGCCGGATCTTTTCCTTTTGAACGGCAGTTGTCGACACAATTTCTAGTTAACTAAACACTTTAAAACTTCGTATATTGGTAGAATGTGTCAAAATAAAACATGTACCCTCATATCCCACTCTAGACCGATGTAAGCATATTATTGTTTTGTTTTTGTTGTTTTTGGCCCTTCAAAACCATGGGAGAAGCCTTTTCGGTAAAAAAAAAAGAAAGAAAATATTCAAAAAATATCGTTAATATTTTTATTGGGCGACGAAATTCATCGATTTCAGAGATATGGCTGTTATTTCTAGCACATGCAGAAGACAGAAGAGAATGATGAATAACACGTGTGTGTGTGCTGTTTACGTTCAACAGGATATTGTCTGAGTTTTTAGACGCAGCAAATGATTTTAGCTCAAATGCTAGCATTTCATTGGTTAAAATTCGAAGAATTAATCTACGTTTAACTTACAAATTACAATAATGTTTTCTTTTGACACAATCAACCAGTATACGAAGTTTCAAATTGCTTAGTTAACTAGAAAATTCCGTCCATCAAAAGGAAAAGATCCCTTGGCTTTCTTGAGAAAATTGTAATTTGTTTGTTTAACGTAGTTTAATTTCTCGAATTTTAACCAATGAATCGCCTCTAGTGAGCTAAAATCATTTGCTGCGTCTAAAACTGAGACAACATCCTGTCACTGTTGTTTACGTTCGGAAAGCGTGTGTATAAATTATAGAATTATTAAATAGACACAGGGACAGGGATTTGAGAACAATGTTTTACAAGGACTCTAGTTCATTACTGACTCTATATTTTATCAATACCAGAGGGATTAAAAGCAAAATTTACATCTGCGGTATTTGATCTCAAATCGTAAAGAATCGGAACAAATACCGATCTGCTAATCCAGGAAATGGCATAGTTGCTTTAACTGGAGAGAGAAAAAGTAGTAACAACTACTTTAACATTAGTTTGGAAGAAATATTTCAAAAATTTCGCCAGAAACAAGAAAAACAAAAGCGGAACAAGTTTTCGTATTTGATCTGAGCACATTTTTGTTGCCCTTATATTACTCGTCCCAAGTCGCCTCAGATCGATTCCTACCGTCACTTTTTGCTCCAACACCAGTGTAGATTGAAACATAATAAAAAAAAAATTAAATATCAGTTAAGGGAAATAACTCAAATGGACCAACGGAATGTATTTGAATGAAGCAAATTGTTTCCACCCCGGAAGAAGGCAACAGCGGTAGGCAACGTGGTGCGATGGCGCTTTCTACGAAACATTCTGATAACGACGACCAATATTTACTGGTGGCTAAATTGGACAATGTCCGCAATATGTCCAATCTTCTCAAGGCCGTCAACTTCAAAGATGTAAGTTTATTTCAATGTTGTAAATGAGCACCTGGGATTGCTGAACTATAGTTTGGCGACGAGTTAGAATAATTCATAAGTAGTCAACAAACGAAAACAATCACCCGAATGCACAAAGGAGTCTCTATAAGGCTCACTCTGCTAGAAGTGGCAGCCAAATTATCATAATATAATTATTGACTATTATACCGTCAACAAAAATAAAATGGGACAAACACAGCATAACGAGGGAGCCTCTACGTTATAACTCGCCTGCTAGAAATTGCAGCTGAATCCGGCACCGACTGTCTTAAAATGTGAAGTACACATCGAGTAACGGTGGTTAGGACGCATATTGCCCTGATTAAAAGACCTGGTCGTTTAGGTTTGAATGTCTGTGAAAACACATCTGCTTTATCACGGTTGATATAGGTTTAAATAATTTATTGAGCTTTAATTGAGAAAAAAACTTTTACTGATATAGAAGACAGACTAAAACGGACTGCAATTTTCTACTGATAAATAGTAATATAAAATATTAAAAAAAAAATTTTATAGTAAATTTTCCTTCAATTCTTAATTCTTTCGAAGTGAATTAGTCATGTGTAGTTATATGTCGTGTTGAGTTAGAGATTTTGTGAATTAGTGTTATATATTAACACCAAAAAAGTCAAAAACTTTGAATAACACCTACAAAATATATCTCAAACATGCGACGGAGTAACTCCGCATCCAACTTAATATAGTGAAAATGCGGGAAAATTTTCTACTCTGCTTAATGTAAATGAATTTCCTCTAAAATATTTTTTTAATTCACTGTTACGAAAAATACATTTCTTACGTTTAACGTTAAAAGATTCTTAAACGGATTCTAACTCCAAAAAGTTATTTCAGTATACTAGAATATCCCGCCAAAATGTTATTTACAACGTTTCCATAGAAATTTGCCAAAATGTAAACACAGGTGTAACAAGCCTGGATGATTGGAGAATTTCAGGATCCTGAATAGAAGAAAAAGTACTTGGATGAGTAATAAAAGTAAAGGGAAAACACGGGACGATAAAAGCCTATGTGTATCTATATCTCCAAAGGTGAATTTGGGACTAAATTACCCTCGGGAATACAACTAACTGTACGCTGAGGTGCAGCCGTATAAACTTAGGTAACTGATTATTTATGTCAGCGATACATTATAAGTTTCACTTCAAGCCCTATAGTTAGTTATTTTGTTCGAGGGTTCGTTTGACATTCTTGTATTTTTCTGAAGAGAACATGTATGTGTGCTGCATGTTATATGTATTTGTATATGTTGTGTGTGTGTGTGTGTGTATTGCTAGCATATTTAGTTCGTTTTAGACAAAAACAGCCAAGGCCACTCTGGAACATATATGCATGCAACATTTTTAACTTTTAACATAATGTTTTGACAAGTTTTCCAACATGTACAGATGAACTACCTGTCTTTCTACTAACAATCTCATACAGTGTATTATGAACCGGCGGGAATAAATATAAATAACTAGCCAGAATGGCATGGAACACATTCAATTTATTATGGGACGGCTCATTAAGGAAACTAAATAACCACTATCAAATAAGAGACTCAAGACGTAATAAGGCTTATAATAAATATTTGTTATAATGATTCGTAATAAACTGTGCGACCCGTTTTTAAACGTGTCTAACACGAATTCAGTTGGAAGAAATAGGCTGCAGGTTGTCGCAAACCAGGGTTCCGCCAGTACAGTCCAGGGGTTCCGCAAGAAGTTACAAAACTGCTAAATCGGCAGTAATTTTTAATTCTCCTGTGCAGATATGTGTGCATAAGACTATTAAATTATTGCACAGGGGTTCCTCGAGCCAGTGGAATGTTTCCCTGGGGTTCCGCTCCAGCTAAAAGTTTGAAAAGCACTGGTCTAGAGGGGAACCATGCCTAATATAAGCACTCGCCCTTGTTCTATTTCCCTTATTTCATTATTATTAGTCAATTAGTTAAACATTTAACTAATCAATTATTTGATTAGTAGTTCGGTCAATCAATCAGCTAGGTTTTTCAAGGTCTTTTCATTGCATTTTCAACCTCATCTCTACTCCAGATCTGCTGAACTGTAGAGTACATAACTAAATGCTTTGTGCGATCCTTGGATTGGTATATCTTTTTGTGATACATTTCCACCACCACCATCTCTCTCTTTTCTCTCTCTCTCTCTCCATCTATCTTTCTCTAAGTCTCCTATCCTTTTTCCAACTAGGGTATCCTTATATCACTTCAACAAGATATCTATTTCTATCCCACTATTCTTTTAACCTCTCATTAACTATCACAATGCTACTCCTCTCCACTCGAGGGGACTTTGTCTTGTCTTGCAAGTTACTTGGGCACCTCACTGGTGCTGGTACCACGAAAAAGCATCTGTACACTCTGTAAAGTGGTTGGCATTAGGAAGGGTATGCAGCCAGAGAAACCATGCTGAAGTAGACAACAGAACTTGGCACAACTCTCCAGCTCGCCAGCTTTCATCAAACCATCAACTTGCGCCAACATATTGAACAGACATTAAATTATGACAATGATCCAAAGGTTGACTTTGTCAAGATTTTAACTTAAAGCACCAAGTTTCATAACAAATACTGTGAAGCATTTTATCCAACTCTAATGACTCTGCCAATTTGCTTCCTAATGGTTGATACAGTTTGATATGTGGCATCATTGGGTAATGCATCGTTGGTGCACCTTGGGACTGGAGTAAAACCAATAACTTAATTGCTCTAGATGGAAATATAAATGGTGAAAATAAGAATCTGATGAACTGCACTAGTGGAGATGGACAAGTAATTGGAAAGAAACAGATATTTAATAATTGTTTATTTTGTTTTATTTGTTGTTTGGCCTGAAGGAAAAGGCAGTGCTCCTGATATTTTGGACTAATGAAACTGATTCTATTGAGGTTCTACTTGAACATGTGTAAGTCAATTACTGATAGAAATATATTGGCAAAGACGGAATTCTGAAGGATTTACACTCTGGAGTGTGTGTGTGAGAGAGAGGTAGTATTAGTATTTAAGAAATTAGAAAAGAAGGAATGTTATAAGGTTTATATGTCCATTCTTTTTCCTTGAGACATTGTTTTACAGCTAGATAGCCTTACCTGTTTCTCAACGGAGATATCTACTTGTCTTCAAAGGCAGAAAGCCAGTGGACAATTTGTTGATAGGTGAAATGACAATATTGTAGTAACTCCTGGTTTTCAGAAAAGTGTAAATGTAAACAAATATACAAACACTCATACACACACACAATGAGCTCCCACACAGTTATCCTCTATCAAATCCACCCACAAAGTCTTATTCACTCCTGGACTACAGAAGAACCATAGCCATGGTACTACGCAGTGGGACTGAACCCTAAACATTGTAGTGCGGAAACGCACAACCATGTCTCTTCTACCCTTTTAACACATTTACTGAAGTATCACTGGATTTGAACCAATGCATAATATAGTTCTGAAATGGTGTGTCCTTCAACAGGAATCTGGGTGCATCATATTAATTTATTTTAAACATATTTTAAGGCTTTCAAAAATCCATATTAATGGCTTGGTCCTTTTGAAAACTGTTATTCACAATTTTGTTAAAGTGGTTGGAGTTAGATAGGGCATCCAACCATAGAAACCAAGCCAAATTAGACTGAAACTGGTGCAGCTTTCCTGCTTGCCAGCTCTGGTCAAACCGTCCAACCCATGCCAGCATGGAAAACAGTCATTAAGGGATGATGATGATGATTAATAGAATAAGGCATAAAATATATTTTAAAGTTTTTACTTTAAAAATGTAATATTTAACTCTGTACATATAGGTGCAGACGAGACTATGTGGCAAGGTGCTTATTTCCCAACCATCTA
>NC_043002.1:23612215-23642215 GCF_006345805.1 Octopus sinensis | reverse complement strand
TATATTTGTGCTTGACTAAAGTTGGTATGGGTTAGTGACAGGAAGAGCATCCAGGCACAAAACAATGCCTCGGTAATGTATTCACCTAACCCATGCTAGCATGGAAAAATGGACATAAAACAAACAAATGAATATATATATATATGTTTGTGTCTATGCTTATTTGAAAATGCTCCCTAATAGCTGTAACAGGAAGTAATGGTACCTATTATACAGCAAGATAAACTCTTGACACATTCACCACCACAATCTGTTATTGAATCTTACCAATGATACCATGTACTTTGCATAGTCACACTGCATACAGTTTAATTACAAGGAAATGTAATTTATTAATATTTTTACAATATTACAGTTTTAAATTTGAATATTTAGCACTCATGTTATTTAAATATCCTTGAAACCATGTCAAAAATATAGAATAACATATTTACTCAAATTATGAAAATGTACCACCAGTGGTGTACATGGCAGTTGTATGAAGTTTGCAGTGAACCACAGGTGGTACACTTGGTAGTTAACATGTTAAATACGATATCTTTCCTTTGAACAAAACACTGTTATCTGTAGCAGGAAGTGATAGTGTTTATTGTTCAGCCAGGTTGACTGATTATGTAATTTCTTGAGACGATTGTGTTGGTATGGTCATGTACTATGGATGGATGAGGAGAGATGTGTGAAGAAGTGCCACTCCCAAACTGTTGAAGGAATCCAGGGTAGAGGTAGACCCAGGACGACATGGGACGAGGTGGTCAAGTATGACTTTCATACTTTGAGTATCACAGAGGCTATGACGAAAGACTGAGACCTCTGGAGATATGCAGTGACTTCGAAGACCCGACAAATGAAGTGAGTTCATGGCTCACAGGACGGCCTGCTGTGCTAACCTTGGATCGTAGAGTGACCCGCTGTTCTTGAGGAGACCTATTGAGTCAAGTACATCAAAATAAAAATTCAAATGGAAATTGTAGTTAAGACACCCGTGCCAGTGACACGTAAAAAGCACCGTCTGAACGTGGCAGAAGCCAGCGCCACCTGACTGGCGTCTGTGTTGGTGACACGTAAAAGCACCAACCAATCATGCCTGTTTGCCAGCCTGCTCTGGCCCCTGTGCCGGTGGCACGTAAAAAACAACCACTACACTCATGGAGTGGTTGGCATTAGGCAGGGCATCCAGCCGTAGAAACACTGCCACATCAGACTAGAGCCTGGTGCAGCCTCCATGGCTTCCCAAACCCTGGTCGAACCATCCAACCCATGCTAGCATGGAAAACGGACGTTTTTTGATGATGATGAAGACACAGCATAATGGCATTAGCAGGAAATGGTAGTACATACTTTACAGCTAAGTAGGCAGTGGTAAGTAGAGTGTCTTGTCTGCAATAACTGTAGCAAGAGTGGAAGTAATCTTTGCATTTCTGACTCAAGTCCCCTAACCACACAGCCACTCTTGTGGGGTTAGAAGACTTTGGTCCACACTATATTTCAATGCTTGAGTCCACATCATATTTAAATACTGTCTCCTTTTCTCATTACAGTCAGAATGTCTTCGTGAAGCATTCAGTGAATTAGATATGACCAGTAGTGTTTTAGAGTTTCTTCTCTCGCCTGATCCACCATACTTCAGGATGTCTACGTTTGGAAATGCTGGACGCACACATGTAAGTTTGCGAATTTGGTTTAGCGAGGTTCTGTACAGAAGTATGTTTTGTTGTGTGCTCATGTCTTAGTATTTATTTGCATCTGTATATAGGTGTATGTATTTAGCTTAAAACTTATGAGTTTTCCACTTACAAATCTATTTGTCTTGCAGTCATTATGCACTGTTGTCAATTACTAATGTTGTCTGTCTTCGCAAAAGGAAGCTTCACTTCCTTGTCAGGTCAGAGTTGCCTCTCTTCTTGTAAATCAAAACTAAAAACAGGGAAAACAAAAGTGAAGAGGACATACACAGTGAATGTATTAAATTGATATTGTATTGGAAAATTTAAGATGATAAAAAAGAGGGGTTGTGACATTTTGTGCATAGCTCAGCATCTGAGAAAGGAAAAAGTTTAGAGATAAGGAAAAGAATAGTCTAAGAAAAGCTCATGTCATTGTTGATGAAAACTAAGAGTTTGAAATGTATGCATCCATCGGTCAAATGAAGGGTACTTTGAGTTGACTATGACTTTTTTGACATATTTTTCTCTTGAGCAAGAATTTTTTCTCCATGACAAACTACAGTAAAAAATCTCATAGTTTCAAATATCTCTTTAACATATATGAACTGGTCTTTTGTTTGTTTACTCTCAGTTACTGTTTTGTGCATCTCATATATTTTATATTTGGGTGGGACTTGCTGTTGCCAGCATGGAACATGAACATTAAATGATGATGACATGTGTGTGTGTGTGTACACACACACACACAAATATATATACATGCATGTAAGACACAATGCAAAAGGTGCAGCATATCTAAAAAAGGAACACGTGTGCATATGCATGCATGTGTCTATACATTCATGTGTGTGCGTGTACATATATATATATATATATATACTGTAAATCCTTGAGTATAATCCCCACTTATTTCCCAAAATTTAAAGGTCAAAATCCCTAGTGCGTACTATATACGAGGTTAAAAATTAAAATTATTTTCTAAGCAATGTCCGAGTCTCTATTTGCTGTCCAGCAATGTTTATTCAGACGCATTTTGTGATATCGGATGCGAAAATACCTTAAGCTAAACCTGAAAGCAATGAAGTCTTAAAGAATCATCCATAACTTGCAATAAGCAACATTTATTAAACATTATTACTGTTATTTCTTTATTTTCTGCAAACAAAATGCACAAAAAAGCTACACGTTTGCATTATGTTATGTATACAATAATAATAGAGGACGTTACCGTATACAGTTTTACAAACCAAGGACATTATATGACCTCCTTGACTCAAGTTAGAGAAGGGGTGTGTATTATACACAAGGTTTAGGTTTTTCAGAGGTACAGCCCCCTAAAAATCCCCTGCGTATTATTCTCAAGGGCGGACTATACTTGAGGATTTACGGTATATATATATATATATATATATATTAGTTGTGTGTTGGTTAACTAGATATTTCCTATCTAAAGGCTTCATTCAGTCGACAAAGTATGAAGAAATATTCTGGTTTACAATGTACAATTATAATAAATTCTACACAAATTCAAACAGTGTGTATTGAACCATCTGCATTTTTTCTTAAAAACACAAAAAAATACCACATATGTATATATATAGTGTTGTGTGGTTATGATGTTTGCTTGCCAACTACTTGGTTTCAGGTTCAGTCTCACTGCGTAGCATCTTGGGCAAGTGTCTTAGTATAGCCCTGGGCCAAACAAAGCCTTTTGGTAAAATAAAACTGAAAGAGACCTGTTGTATTTATGTTTTTGTTTATGTCTTCTTGTCACGACATTGCAGAATAGTTATGGACATCAATGTCATACCAGGTGCGTCCCTTGGTTCTAGACTTTCTTTAAAATATGTCTGTTCATGGGGAACTGTTTCCTTACTTGGAGATTGGTGATGGTGACAGGAAGGGTATCAGACCATAGATTAATCAGCTTCAGTGAATACTATCTGATCTTTGCAAGCATAGAACAGTAGATATTAAAGCAATGATGATGATGTTGACTTACACACACACACGCACACACACACACACAGACCTAATATCACAAGATATTTTGTTGCACCCTCTACTGATTCTTCCAATCTAGCATATGTCAAATTTTCTTTGTCTTCCAGTCTGATTTTCCGCGAGATTCTGATATGATTGAATCTTTCCAGTGCCAGGCTACCCAGACTAATAGGTAATTATGTAGGTTAGTTACTCTTTGACTGTAAAGCAGACACTATGTGTGTGTGTGTGTGTCTGTCTGTCTCTCTCTGTATGTATGTATGTATATGGGTGTTGTTTAGAGAGAATGGGCTGCACCAGGCTCCAATTGTCTGTTTTGGCATGATTTCTATGGCTGGATGCTCTTCCTAACACCAACTATTGTACAGGGTATACTGGGGACTTTTTATGTGGTACCAGCACAGATGCTTTTTACGTGGTGCTGGCATGGGTGGATATAGATGTATTTATGTGTGTGTGTGTGTATATGATTGTGTATATATATATATATATATATATATATACATATCATCATCATCGTCGTCGTCGTTTAACGTCCGTTCTCCATGCTAGCATGGGTTGGACGGTTCGACCGGGGTTCTGGGAAGCCAGAAGGCTGCACCAGGCTCCAGTCTAATCTGGCAATGTTTCTACAGCTGGATGCCCTTCCTAACGCCAACCACTCCGTGAGTGTAGTGGGTGCTTTTTACGTGCCACCTGCACAGGTGCCAGGCGGGGCTGGCAACGGCCACGGGTCGGATAGTGCTTTTTACGTACCACCAGACCAGGGATCCTGGCTGGTTCAATTCGATTTCGATTTCACTTGCCCCAACATGTCTTCACAAGCAAAGGGGGTTGCATGGGTGCCTGTCGTACGGTCGCATTGGAGTATTTTACGTGCCACGGCCACGAGTCGGATAGTGCTTTTTACGTACCACCAGGCCAGGGATCCTGGCTGGTTCAATTCGGTTTCGATTTCGATTTCGCTTGCCCTAACATGTCTTCGCAAGCATGGGGGGTTGGCATGGGTGTCTGTCGTCGGATGAGGTTCTATATCGACTTCGCTTGCCTCAACCGGTCTTTGTGTCCAAGGGAGGAAAGGCATTCATAAGTGGGCTGGGCTCACTTGTCCTGCCTGGTCTTCTCACGTACAGAATATTTCCAAAGGTCTCGGATATATATATATATATATATATATATATATATATGTATGTGTTTATTGTGCAGGTATGGCAGTGTGGTTAAGAAGTTCACATTCCAACCATATGGTTTGGGGTTCCATTCTACTGTTTTGGTATCTTGGATAAATAGCTTCTACTATAGGCCTGGGTCATCCAAAGCTTTGTTGTGGATTTGATTGGCAGAAACTGAAAGAAACCTGGGTGTGTATTGGGAGTTCTCTTAATCTTCACACCATGCAATAGTTGTAAACAAGAATCACCATCATATATGCAGTGTCCTATGTTTCCCATCTTTTCTGGAAGCATGTCTGGCCATAGGGAAATATCTTGCTTGGAAACAAGTCTTCTTCAATACTTTTTTTTCTATCTGACCCATGCAAGCATGGCAAAGTTGACATTAATGTCATGGTGATATATATGCATGCATGTATTATGCGTGTGTGTGTGTGTGTATATATATTACAATTTAAAAATAGGATAAAATCTTTATAAGAATTTATCAAGTAGTTAGTGTGAAAAACCTCATAAGGGAAAAGTTTTTTAATTATTCCCTTTAAATATATTTATTTATATTAAGGGCATTACTATACATAAATGCCTCACGCTAGGAGGGACTCTTAAAGTCAAAAACTACCATAATAAACACATTGTGTGTGTATGTATATATATATATATATATATATATAGGAATCAAGTGCAGCATGCAAGAGAAGAGACTATGTAGGTTTGGACATGTGATGCATATGAATGAAGACAGCTGTATAAAGAAGTGCCAGTCACCGAAAGTGGTTGGCACCTGTGGAAGAGGGAGACCCAGGAAGACGTGGGATGAAGTGGTGAGGATTGATTTCAGGATGCTGGGACTCACAGAGGAAATGACATTGGACTATGTCTAGTGATATGAGGTTCTAGAGAAGGCCCATCCACGTCAGCAAATCTGAGTTCTAGAAGCATTGTGTTCCACCCACATGTAACTAAAACTTTCACACACCCTACCCCAACAAACCAAACTACATTCCCCCTTCCCAAACTGTTTCTCTTCATACACTATGATTATCTCCCTCTTCCCAATCCAGTTCTTGCTACCCTGTTCACTGTATTGTTGCTCCCCCTCTACATACCCAGATTTTCACCAGTCACAGCAATCCATTCCCAAATACAGTCCTCACTGCCCTGCTCACCTCCTTTCCCTCCCCCTCTATATATATCCAGATTCTCTCTAGTCCCTGCGTTCCTCCACCCCCTACTCACGACTCCTTGGCAATACCCTGACTGCACCTACAACCATTCATCTCCCTTTTTATTACTCTACCATTCCATCCATACCCTGATCCCCGTTCCTTGCAAGTATACCCTGCCACTTACCGCCATCCCTCTCCTACTCTCTCTTTCCATTGCTCTCCCCTCTGGCTGAGTAATGTATCTCCTCTACAGCAACAAACCTGTTTCTACCCTCATTCTTGATCACTCTTTTTCCCTCATTCCCTTGCTCTTGCCTCTGGCTGGGTAACCATGTATCTCCTTTCCAGCAGTTCATCTCTTTTTTTGTTAACTCCCACTCTCTCTCTCTGGGCAACTGTTTCTACCCTCATTCTCCCTCTACAGCAAGACATCTGTTTCTACCTCTCTGTCACACTCTAATCTTTCATTATCTGACACAAGATCACCTCCTCCAATGCCCCTTCCCCTCTCAAAGACTCTTTGCCCTTGCTTACCCCCAATCCTCAGTTTCTAGACATGAGTGGTTTTGAGACCAAGGCCTCTACCTTGATTTTTAAGAAATGTGCCTTATGATGTTTAGGTATAAAGTTATCTCTCTTTATGCCAAGGAAAGCTTTGCCATTTAATAAAGAGAAATTGATAAAATAAGTACCAGAGAAAATACCGTGGCAGGAGATAGGGATATAATTGCCTCTAAAACCATTTAAAGTTGCTGCCCCAGTATGTTTGCCAAGTCTGAAACTAGTTAAAGAATGTTCCAGAATTGTAAATTCTGATTTTTCAAATTTTCTTTTTCAGGTATAAAATCTCGCTTTTAAAGCCATCAGTGAAAGCACTGGCCATCTCTTCACGTGTTTCCATCAGGGTTGACAAACGTGGCTTCCTTTCTCTCCAGTTTATGATAAAAAATGAAGATGGACAAGTCTGTTTTGTGGAGTTTTATGTAAGTTTTCCGTTCGTTGATTTTTTTTAATGTTGCTGTTGTTAAGGCTGCAAGCTGGCAAAATTGTTAGCATACCAGACAAAATTCTTCATGGAATGTATCCTGGTTTTATACTCAGTTCAAATTCTGCCAAGGCCGACTTTACCTTTCATTCTTTTGAGCTTGGTAAAATAAGTATCAGTTGGGCACTGGGATCAATGTAAACAACTACCCGACTCTCCCAAAATTTTACACTTTGTGCCTATAGTAGAAAGTAGAAAGGGTTATCATTGCTGTTGTTGAGAAGAAAAAGACTGTTATGGCTCCAGATCACAAGTTCAACACTCATCTGATATTTTTACCTGTTTCCTTCATTGGACATTAAACTCTGCTTGTGAAGACCTGTTGAGGCAAGTGAAATCAATCAAATTCGATGACTGGCATCCGTGCTAGTGTAGTGCTAAGAGCACCATTCGAGCGTGATCATTGCCAGAGCAGCTAAAAAGTACCATTCGAGCATGATTGTTACCAGCGTCACCTTACTGGCATGTGAAAAAACATTTGAACGAGGTCATTGCCAGTGCCACTGGATTGGTTCCTGTGCATGTGGTACGTAAAAAACACCATTTGAGCATGGCCATTGCCAGTACTGCCTGACTGGCCCTCGTGCCGGTGGCACGTAAAATCACCCACTACACTCAGGGAGTGGTTGGCATTAGGAAGGGCATCCAGCTGTAGAAACTCTGCCAGATCAGATTGGTGCCTGGTGCAGCCATCTGGTTCGCCAGTCCTCAGTCAAATAGTCCAACCCATACTAGCATGGAAAGTGGACGTTGAACGATGATGATGATGATGATGTTCAAATGTATATTAATCTTGTATATGTACAATCATGCACATATGAGGAGCTCCTATGTGAGCACTTGACTTGTTTGACAAAGCAATCAAATCTCTTTCAAATTGCATTATATTATCCTGAAAAAAGTGTACACATTGGATAATGTAGCCCTAGATATGCTATATCTGAAAAAGAAGTAGGATGATGATGGCTGTAATGTCCTTAGTCATAATTCTCCCCAATCACAGCTAACTTGGGATTAAAGAATGGCAGCATATTCATCAATGTTACCATTGTTGACATCTACATTTTTCATGTTACCATATGTTAAATGGGTTTATAATTCTGCATCATCTCATCTTTGAGGCCCAATGCTCTCTGGTGTAATGCCATCATGTCTTTCCTGATCTACCTCTGTCACAGTTACCTTCCAGCATTAACTCATTACAACCTCATGTTTTCATGTCCATACCACATAATTGTATCTTTCAAGTGTTTTAGATGTTGCTTTTAGACATATCTTTAATACTTAGCCACTGTCACATCTCTCTTGTCCTCAACGACATCTTTTAAGTTAACATGGCACATCAAACAAACCACGCCTAACATGCTTCTCTCCAGCCACTGGAAATCCATACAGAATAGTTTTAAATAACGCAAAGATCGATGATTTTGTTCTTAGTCATTTAAACAGCTTTCACATTTTCAGTTTATTTTATGTACACACAAATGGTTCATCAGTGGATGTGGTGACAACTAATTGAAGAAAGCTATGAGTGCATACTGTTTCTTGAGTAAAACAAAACAAAATAATCCACAGTAAAAGACAATGATGGTGTCATAATAAGTTACATGAAGAAGCGGATGTAATGTATAATAAATGCTAACTGGATTTCTGTATGTTTTGTCAATTCATTTTGATTAAACCTCTTATTAGTATCCTTAGTGATAACAATAGTGTCAATTTTGTATTTTCTCTCTCTCCTCTTGAAGAAAGGAAAGAGAGTACATCATAAAGATTGTCCAACCACCTTCCTACAGCTAGGAAGAGACTGTAGCCTTTATCTCTTTGGTGGCTTTGGTGAAACAGGTTGTGTGATGGACAAGATTGAAAGGGCTGAAGACAGTCACATTTCTCTTTGACCAAACCTTCATAACCCTTTTCGAGTTTTACTTGAAAAGGAAAATGAGGATGGAGAAGGAAGCGTTGTCTCCTAGCAAATTTGTTGAAAGGTGGATGAGTGGCAAGTATGGTCTGAATGAATAGGCCTACTCTGAACATACACCTGTAGAAGACGATAACAAGAAGCAGGTACTTGCCTTAGTGATCAGGTAGACTGGTTTTGTGGGGTTTCCTCAGGTGCCCCTTGGATGGCCATCTGCCATGCCAGCTTGGGTTGGGTTGAGTTGGACAGTTCTTATTTGAGTTATGTTTGTTATTGAGAAAGAATAGTAGGGGAGAGGCTAAAATTTAAAGTGGTGGATGTTAAAATGGAAGCATTACCAATGCTAATTGTTAATCTGACAATTTTTATTTATATACTTGATATTTTTTTTGTCTCATTATGGAATGCAGTGTGTTCCAGATGAAGATGAAGAACCAGAAGAATGAATTTTGGTAGAGAAACCAGTTCTTAAATTGGTAAATTTACAATTATTTATTTATTTTTCACTATATTTTTTATGGCTTCTTTTAGAATTTACAACAATGTCTGTCTGAGTTTTTGTTGTTTTTGCTTGGTCTCAGATAAATTCTCTGATCAAGCATATATATGATCAGAGGTGTTCTAGATGTGACTGTCTTCTCTTTTTTTATACAAAGGACCACATTGCTTGATGTCTCCCACTTTATTTAAGAAGGGAGGGTATGGATTGAAAGAATTGTAGCTGCTATTTCTAGCACAAATATGGCTATGTGGTTAAGAATTCACTTTGCAATCACTTGGTTCTAGGTTTGATGCCACTCTGCAACAACTTGGACAAGTGTCTTCCACTATAGTCCCAAGATGACACAGTTTATAAACGGAATCTTCTTTTATGGTCTGTACATATTTCTTGGATGATAAATTTAATATCACCTGATTTAATATCAGCCTCGTCATCTGGCCCTTAGGTTCACAGAATTGGAAACAGATCTTTGTACCTAATATTGAAATGCAGCTTCCTACTTCAGTAGCCTTCAAGTTGTGTGAGTTGTTTTTCCTTTCCCTGGTCCTTATTGGTCTCTGAAACCCTGTAAAGTTCATTGAGTGCTGCCATTCCTTCTCACTCGTTACAAACTACAAAGAAATCAAGCAATCCCAAGGAAATTCCTTTGTTTGCTTGTATAAGTGAGAGTATAATGAATGTTGAAGATTAAGGTTAACGGTTAGGATTAACATGAACGTTAAAGAGGGGGCATCAAAGTGCTTTTACTACTGATCACATATTTGTAGTTCAAACTTTATTGTTACTATGTTTAAGGCTTTGCAAGCCACAAAAACTGCTATTGCACACGGGCTGCTGAAGAGCTGTGTTATTATTATTATTATATTGGAGAATAGTCTTAGATACAGTGTGTCTGAAAATAAAATGGAATGATATTGTAGTTGGAACATCTTTTGAATGGGACTAAACAGATTGAAGTAATTGGACAACCAAGGAATGAGGACACTTCTTCAGGTACATGTCAGGGATATTCTCATATTAGTTACAGTGATGTTGCATTTGATATCAACAAAGCATTTACCTGTGTTTGTCATAAATCTAGATCAGCAACTGAAGTATTTTCTCAGCAGGGTTATGGAGTCAAGACTCATCAAATTATGATGCCAATGAATTCAACTTCCCTACTTGTAAGCCCAGTACTTATTCTATCGGTCTCTTTTGCCGAACCGCTAAGTAACGGGGACGTAAACACACCAGCATCGGTTGTCAAGCGATGCTAGGGAGACAAACACACATACACATATATATATATATACATATATACGACGGGCATCTTTCAGTTTCCGTCTACCAAATCCACTCACAAGGCATTGGTCAGCCCGGGGCTATAGCAGAAGACACTTGCCCAAGATGCCACGCGGTGGGACTGAACCCGGAACCATGTGGTTGGTTAGCAAGCCACTTACCACACAGCCACTCCTGCGCCTATGATATACAAAGTCAACATGAATCATCAGGGCACTTTTTGGAATCCTAACTTATTTAACATATGTTATAGAGCAGTTACTGTTTATATCTCGCTCAGAGATTTATTATTGTTTTCGAACAGATTTTCTACGCCAGTGACTGTGGTTACTGTGAAAATCTATATATCCAGCCTGTAGAGGAAGTCCCTCAACGAAGAGCGGTGCTTACCATACGTTGACAAGAGGCAATAACCTCGAAACCGGTCCGTGTGTAGTATCCGTATCTTCGGGGAGGCTGATCTCCCTTTGCAGGCTGGCAAGGACACCGAGATGGTGTCAGCTCTTCTGGTGACGTTGATGTTCGCCTGGGGCTAAATGCATCAGTAACACCCCCACCACCCCGCCCTGACCCTAGCCACATTCAGATGGCTGATCCCCCTTATGTTATAGAGCAGTTACTGTTTATATCTCGCTCAGAGATTTATTATTGTAACTTATTTAAGTTTGGGTTTAAAGGCCATAGTTATGCCACTTTGGCTATTTTTTATTGTATTTATAAAAAAAAATTGCAAGCAATTACGCTTTAAATAAAACTTAGAAATTAAAAGAAGTGGCCATGTTTATCAAAAGGTAAGAGGATATAAAAGAAATAAGATGTAAGAATACTATAAAAGGAAGTCCAAGTTAAAACTAAAAGACTCAACACTTAAAGCAACTTAACAAATTACCATTTTTAAAAAAATGAAGTCAATTAGATATACAAGTCTTTGATTTCAAGGTTAATGCATAGTTTGAACATAAAATTTGAGTAACTGCTAGCATGAAATTGTACATTAAATGAAATAAAAATTGTAAAATATTGAACAGTTTATTCCTCTAGAATTTATTGAAGAAGTATTATGTCTATTGAATAAAGGTTAAATGAAAGAAGTCCAAAATTGACTAACATCTTCTAAGTTATGGGGACATAAACCAACACCAATTGCCAGTCGATGGTAGGAAGATGAACACAAAGATACACATGTGCACTCACACACACAAATCACATACATATGTATGGCAGGCTTCCACATAGTTCCTGTCTGCCAAATTCACTCACTCATTAGTCAACTTGGAGCTATAGTAAAAGATACTTGCCCAAGATGCCACACAGTGGAACTGAACCCAAAACCATGCGACTGCAAAGCAAGCTTCTTAACCACACAGCCACATTTGTGCCTATATCGGTATAAATTGGAAATTTTAATGCATTATATTATTTATATTTAGCTGAACTTGGAGTCAGTACATTTTTATCAACTCTGACTTCAGTAACCCATTAATTGCTTTTAAGTCCAATTTCTAACGATAATGATATAGTTTTTACAATGTTATAAATGAGAGATCATCAGAGATTATCTAGTATTGGTAGTAACTTTGGGGAGGTGAGGGTGTTGTGTTGTACACGACTGGAGACAATCGGGCACAAATTATACTATTTTTATATTACTTTTTGTTTTTATAGTTGTTGATGTGTTGTACATTTTATTTCATATTACTTTCATGTATTTATTTTCTCATTGTAGAAATCTCAATTTTTGAAAGGTAATAAGAACTTCAAACCATGAAGATGGAACTGGATTTTCACAGAACAGAAAATACAAGCTTCATCTGATTATTCCTACCCACTGTCTTTGGTGAAGGATTTGAACAGAAACAAAACCATAATTATGTCAGTCCAACTCATACCAGCATGGAAAACAGACATTAATGGAAGATGATGTTAGCCATCTACCAACTTTTTCTGTTTTTCTCATAATTGCAGTTAACAACTGTCCTCATCATCACTCACCCACTCATGAACAAATTTCATTACATGAAACAAGGGGTGGATTTCAAAATACTTTTCTCTCTGAGGGAAAGCAAAGTGGCAGCTATAAAGTTGTATATATTATTTGTTTGTTTTATATGGAATATTTAATTAAAATAAACTGGAAATTGTTTTCACTTTTTTAAATTTAATTCAATTTAAATCATGCTGGTGCCATGTTAAAAGCACCCAGTACACTGAGTGGTTGGCATTTGGAAGCGCATCCAGCCATAGACACCATGTCAGAATAGACAATGGAGCCTGGTGCACCTCCCAGCCTTACCAGCTCTGGTCAAACCGTTCAACCAATGCCAACATGGAAAACAATGATGATGATAATGATGACAATGATGGCTTTATCCTCAAGTCAGTTCTCATTGAACCAACCTAACACCATAGGTGTTCCAAATGTGATCATCCTGTTTCTGTTTAAAATACAATGTAAACAGAGCTACATTATTATGAATAACTTCCTTTTTTTAAAGATTTTACCAGTATTTGATTTAAGGAAGATTTGGTTGCTATTTCTAGTAGATGAAGCAACCGTGTATGAGCTCTTTTGGAGGAGGCTCATAACATTTACCTTAACAAGTGATATCAAAATTCTCGGCTGATGCAAGTCAGTGGAAACTACCCTGAAGGTTAGACATGTTATGTAAGTGAATGCTACATGAAAATATTTTGAGAATTAATAGTGAAAGTAATTGTGGTAAAAGCAACTAGGAGTGAGGTTTCATCATTGAAATAATACAGGGTTTAAACATACGCAGTCATTCTGTATTGCAAGTATATACAACCCATGTCAGCGTGGATATTGCTGAGGACTGCACATGGTTCTGTGTGTATACAAAATAGACTAGAGAAGTTTCAATATATATATTTCAGTGTGTCAAGGGATGCTGGTAGCTGCATCACTATTCAAAGCTATTTAGTACTATCTACAGTGGAGCTGAGGCATAAATATCATCTGCTTAAAACTGTACAGGGCAAAGCTAAGCTCTGTCTTTTTAAATTACTATGATCCTGGATTGTAGCATGAAGAATTTGAAGGGAAATGGAAGCACATGTTATTCCTCCTAAATATTTGATCAGCTCCTTTCTGCACGACAGGTTTTCTATGAATGTTTGTGAAAAGATACTTCAGTAAAACATAGCAATGAAGTTATAACAGAGTTTTCTCCCTTGTGTATGTGAACTAAATTAAGTCTCGATTTCTCATGTATATTCCTAAGTTCGGATCTAATTGAAGAGACCTAAGCTCAAAAGGCTTGCCAAGCCGTGACAACTCTGTTTTTCTAATTCCGTTTTTAAGACAGTAAAGTGTGATTTGAAGATTTTGGTGTTGTTTCTAACAAGTTCATGATGATTGATATTGTTATTCAGTCTTGACTTAGCCATGATTGAACAGACTAACTAAAGAATGGTTCCATTGACAACAGTTCCATCTTATTTATTTTTAGATATAGTATATATATAGCATTTCATTATCTAATATGTCCTTCCTTTTTTTTTTTTTTGGTGATTTGAAGGAGGGAAATTTCTAGTAGATTGAATGACATTGTAGAGGTTATCTTTTGGCTTGTGTTAACTTGATTAGAATATGTTGCTTCTGACAAAAGTCTTATGTTTGGAGTATTAAAACTATCTTTACCTTCTCCAACAGATCCAACCAATACACCAACTGCCCCTTTTATTTCATCTTCCCAAAATATAATAAAGATATTTATCTTTTATTATTTCAGTCATTAGACTGCAGCCATGCTGGGGTACTGCCTTAAAAAAATTTGAATCAAACAAATTGACCCCAGTAACTTATTTTCTTAAGTCTCATACTTATTCTGTCAGTTTCTTTTGCTGAACTGCTAAGTTGTGGGACATAAACTTCCAACATCAGTTAAGCAGTGGGTGAGGACAAAGACTCACACACATACATATGGCAACAGGCTTTTTTCAGTTTCCTCCTACCAAATCCACTCACAAGAATTGGTCAGTCTGAAGTTATAGTAGAAGGCACTTGCCCAAGGTGCCAGACAGTTGAGCTGGACCCAGAACTATGTGGTTGGGAACCAAACTTCTTACTACCCAGCCACATCTGTGCCTATGACAATACTCTTTTACTCAATAAGAGTCATTCTCATCTAGATATCACTCCCCTTCTCAGTTTTTAAATTTGCTGAGTCTTTGAGTAACTATAGTTGGTTAATTGACCCCTCCTTTCCTTGCTCAATTACGAGTATGCATACCTATTCTGTTATCATTGTGTAATTTTACAAAATATATATTCAGTACATATTATCATTAATGTCTGTTATTCTATGCATGCATTGAGTGGATGTAGTTTATTGAAGCAAATTTTCTTTGGCTGGCTACCCTCTCTGACTCCAACCCTCACCTGTTTCCAAGCAAGATCGAATTTTCCCATAGCCAGACGGTTTTTACAGAATATTCTTCTCTACTCTAGGCATAAGGCCCGAAATTTTGGAGGAGGGGGCCAGTTGATTAGATCGACTCCAGTACACAACTGGTACTTAATTATCAACTCTGAAAGGATGAAAAGCAAAGTCGACCTCAGCAGAATTTGAACTCAGAACATAAAGACGAAATACCACTAAGCATTTTGCCCAGCGTGCTAACGTTCCTACCAGCTTGCTGCCTTGTTTTTGCAGAATATTGGAAATGAATGACCCTGCTTGTGTGACAGTGATGCTCATTTACAACTACCATGTAGTATTAAGAAAAGAAAATACAATACACCCATGTATTACCTCGGTGAGATTTGAACTTAGAATGTAAGAAGGTGACAAATTCTCCTGTCAGATGACTCAGAGTCCTTGACCAACTAAATAATTGCTTTTAATATTTTTACATAAATGTTTCTAGCAATCAACTAATTAAAAATATTTATAATATCGATTTCAAATTTTCAACAAGTGCAGTAATTTTAGAGGACAGTGTATGCTGATTGCATCGACTCCAGTACTTGCTTGGTACTTTATTTCATTAATCCTGAAAGGATGAAAGACAAAATTGGCCTGTGGAATTTGTAGGAATTGGCGTTATAGTTTATTTGAAAATCTTTAAATATTTTGGGCACAAAGGACCAATTTTAGAAAAGTACAATCAAGGAATGCTACTTAGATAACCAAGTGGGCTAAAACGGGGTCACTGCCCATCTGATTTCATACTCTGCCTATGTCAGCTTTCAAAGTTCTGGGTGGTGGGGTCGATAAAATAAAATGCCAGTCAAGTACTAAGTTTGTTTGATGTTAAGCTACTGCGTCCTAGACGGGAATAGAATTTATGATAGATGTTTTATAACTTTAAACGATTCCTTCCTTTTACAAAGACTATTGAGTTAATGGACACACGCATACTCATATATACATATCAAAAGACCAAGCAAATTTGTAAAATCTCATCTTGGATTATGTTGCTTGTTATACCTGTTACTATTCTTGTTAACCGGAGAGTGACTACTGACAGATATTTTGGCTTCTGTCCACTAAAGACAAAGATGACCAATGTAATGTAGTGTAGTAGTAGTAGTCATAGTAAGCGTAGACAAAGCGCGGGAGAAATATCTGTATAGATGCGTATGGAGAGAGGAGACGGTGGAGCATCAGTAAAGTTTAATTTAAAGACATAAGAGGAAAACATCGTAAGGGATATATGTGCTAGAATATATATGTACCAGAGATAGTGTTCATGTGTAAAAAATGTTAGACATACACGAGTACATTCAGTCACGCGAGTAAGGCATGTTGCGAAGGACACGGCAGTATTTGAATATATATAAGGTGTAAAAATCATGCCGATGTTTTAATTAGTTTTATTGACTTACATTAGCAAAAGCAAATAAATAAATGTGTTTATTGTTTTTTTAAATATTGTAAAAGGGATGTTTGTTTTAATCTTTTCTCTTTACGCAAAGCCCTATAGCAACTGAGTGCTTTTTCAATTTGTTTACTGACTAGCATCGCTCTTTCTACATTTGGATCTGAGCCCATTATCATCTGCTTTCCATCTTCAAAAAATTTTAAAATCGCGTCGATTTCATTAATTGAGAATTCTTTCATTTGTGACATAGCTTCGTCTTGATCAATACAACTAGCATCTTCAGTAATTTGTTTAAATTCGGCGGGATGTCTAGTTGCTGCACTATCGTCCGAACACGCACTTTTCCCTACAATTCCAAGGTTATACATTTTAGATCGTTTTCTAAACCTGACGAGCCATCCAGAACTTCCAAAAAATGTTTCGTTAGTTTCCGCTTCGGTTTTCTTTTCTTCTTTCCGTTTTCTTTGGACCGCTCCAAACAAACTGACAGCTTTCTTTTTAATGGCCGTTGTATTTAAAGGAATGTTCTTTTGATTGCAGTCTACGATCCAAATTGACAATAGCCGTTCCATTTCAATCATTGTAGAGCTGCGGTTTCTTGTTGTTTGGAAATTCGACGACGAAGCAGCACTTTGTCCCTTTTCTTTATAAATCTTCGAGTTCTGAATAATATTGCGCACTGTTGATTCGCCGATTGCGTGTTCTCGGCTAATCTTTGCTTTAGTAAAACCGCTTTCATATTTATCAATTATTGCTAATTTTTCTTCCAGTCCTACAACTTTTCTTTTCTTCTTCTCAACACTTCCACCACTTGTACCGGTGGTACTCTCGGTACTCTCTTCTTTAGTACTCATGATAATAACTTGAGGGTTAGGGAAAAACTCCCGATTAATGTAACTCCGAATAACATGGTTTATAATTCGACACCAGCTTCCGAAAAACAAAATACATATATATATGATATGCAGATGTAGCTATGTATAATAACAAATCATTAAAATACATTCGGCAGCAGTTGAAAGAAAGAAAAGAAACTGAAGGAGAAATTATACTACATTATTTTTCATTTCTTATACATACCGTTATACTGCAGTAAATCGAATTCTTATACGCAGTATTCGAATTTTAATGTCTAACTACCAATCGCATAAAATCAAGAACCGAAGTATTACAGTATGTATAAATTGAGAGAGTGGTGGGGGGACATTTCATGGTGCTGATGATAGAGCGACATATATAGCGAGAAAGAAAGAGGTGACGACTAAAGAGTGATAGAATGATAGGGTAAATGTATATATGAAGTGAAAAAGGCATGTAAACGATTATTTTAAAAAATGACTAGTATATAGAGATAAAATTAGGAGCTTTGGACATGGAAGCTAAACTTACAAAGATAGTAGACAAATTGAAACATAACCTATATTATTTTTATCAATGAGAATTCTAAAAGGATTTTTTTATTGGGTATAAAACTACTACTCTGATCGAAATAAATATCCATGTATGCAAACGTTCGCAACACTTCATGCACATTTGCAATCCCATTCAAAAATTATGCTGTATAAAATAAGCACCTTTGAAAAAGCCATCACTGAAGTTTTCAATTTATAAATAATGAAAACCATGAATTACAGCACAATAGACTCGTTTCACTTCAAACCAGAAGCTATTAATTCCCAGTCATCTATGGAACCATGTAATAAATAATTATCTGTGTGAGTTAATAATTTGTACGGCATTTATAAACAGATATACGGCTATTATAATTAGAGTAATTATCATTTCTTTTTATAAAGCAATTTTCTGGGGGTTTCATTTATTTTTTTTTTTTTTTTTCAGTTATAAGCACCACAAGGGTACTTGAAGTCCTGTAGCAATTCGTAACTTTTGTTACAGCCATAAATATATTATTCTCAGCTTTGTTTAGATACTTAAATTTATTGTGATTTTGTGCTTGAAAAATTTAAATGAATTTCTAAATTGGAATTTAATAAAAGGAACTAAGATAGGCATGACGTCATCTGTTGTCCTTGTTAACCAGCCTCTCCTCCTCTTCCTCTTCCCGCTACCATTTCCTCTCTCTCTCCCATTTTTTGTTCTCACCATCCATCTTTTGCTTCTGTTTTTTACTATAACTTCTCCCAAAACATGCGTTGCTTCAACTACAATCAATGAATACAGAAATAGCACCACCCCACTACCACCACTCTGAATACTCCTTCTCCCACCACCACTTACTACTACTACCACCGTCAATATTTTTACCGCTCTTAGTCGTCTTCCCATCCTTTCTCCAATTTAGGGTTGGGTGTTCGATCTTGTAGATGAACATCCTAATTTAGGATTAGAGTTTTTTTTAGACAGATATTTAGGGCGCTAGGCAATCAGTCAGTTTATTTAAACAATGGTACTAAGACAGCTTACGCAAAGACCATTTTCGAGATATTGGTGTTTAGGGAGCTTGGCAATTATTTTAGTCAATGGTGTTTAAGAAGTGAGGCAAACACCCGTTCGTGACAATGGCGTTTGAAAAATAAGACAAATACCGATGAGAGTGGGATTTGGGGGACGCTAGGACTAGAGCAGTTGCCTGCTTGACATTGTCATAGCTTGATGTGTAAACGCATTCGTTGTAATCGTGTGAATTTAGGACAATGCACATGGAGGCAGCCGAGTGGCGGAAAAAAGCAAATAAGTGCCCACTACTACGAGTCAATGAGGGCAGATGAGTGGGCATGGCTCTACGTAGTTGAGAAATGTATCTTAAATCCCACCCTTCCTACTCAAGAGGAAGGGCGCATTAGATAGTATCTGTATCCACCAACTCTTATAGTAAGGGATAGTCCGCTCGATAATCCTCCATTTATCTTTAACTTGAGTTTTTTTCTTATTAATTGTTGCATCTTTAGTTCTGTAATCTATAATATTAGTAATCCAACCTTTCAAATAATGTAAGTCCTACATAACTCTACGTTGCTGTTGCTTAAAGAAATTAACCCTAAAAGATGGGACGGTTATGACTGGAATGCATTTGATCATTGGTCTGTCGAATCAATGATGACCTGGGGTTAAACCGATACACCACTATTGTCCGCATTTTTGTATCCTAATATTAAAGACTGCTCTCTTCCCCCTCTCTCTTCAACGATGATGATGGTAACGAAAACGGATAAGCATCCGAAACGTTGGCCCTGTCTACTTCCTAGCATATTTCACTGTTCGAACCACTAAATTCTGTTACTTTTTGCCGTCGCAATCACTGACTTCCCTACCACTACATCGCCACTATTACCTAAATTTGGGATCATTTTCTCAATATGAAACGCATGGAGTGGTTGTATTCCATTTCTTTTTACGACTATTAGCTAACTAGTTGGCCAATTAACATATCTATTAATTAGGTCATCGACGAGTTAATTGGTTGACTAAGTAATAAGTGAAATAGAACCGCTGTGTTTCTTACTGGGGAATAAAATAACCCACAAGATTTCACAAGAAGAATCGTTCAAAAGTTTTGAATTTGTTTCGAAAGAATTTTCATCTTTAATCGTGTATTGAAACCAACATTGCTTTAGTTGGGAAGTCATTCTATTTCATTTCGCATTTTTGGAAAGAGAAGTGAAATACAGACAAGCCACAACCGTTGAGTGTTTATTGGCTTTGTTAAATATGACTCATCCCAAACAAGAAAATCTGGCAATACAAAAACTAACTAAACTACTCCACTACCCGTTGTTCTTTGTCTACATAGACTTGATACTACTTAATATTCTCGCTTCCACTCCTTCGAATCGTAAACGAAATCCTATATACGAAAGTTGAACACATACAGCCTTAAAATTTACACACACAACTCAAGAATTAACACGCGCCTACTCATGGCTTTACACACACGACTCACGTGTATCAAACACACACAATGGAGGACGTTACACTCGCTATCGCCTCCCCTTCCTCATTCCACTTCTTCCATCACACTCTCTTACAACTTCAGCTCTGCTCTCGTTTCTGTCGTCTTCTCTTTCTAACACTCATGTCTCTCCTGCCATCACAATACTTTTCCCATAACCCGTCTTCCACTATATTTCCTTTCCCTTCTCTTTAGGTTTATTTTCTTCCTCTTAAGCCACTTTTGGTTGTCTTCTCCCACCTTAGTATTTCCTCCCTTCTAGTTATTTATTGCCGCCGCCGCTTCTCCCTGCCTTTTTTTATGCAATTTCTCTAACCATATCTATGTGTGTGTGTGTGTGTGCATTTATGTATAAAACATCAAAAGTCCATCCTGAGCTATTGGCTTATAAAGCCAGCTCTCCGGATTCTGTAGCATATATGCTCCCCGCTGGACAGGACACCGATCCGTCGTACAATTACTCATTTTTACAAACTGAGTAAACTTAAAGCAACGTGAAATAAAATGATTTGCTCAAGAACATAACGCATTGCCAGGCCCAGAAATCGAAACCACGATTTTATGATTATGAGTGCAACACCCTAAACTAAAAGCCACGTGCCTCAACTACTAATATATATATATATAATATAGGTACTCTGCGATACAAGTACCTATAATATATATGTGTGTGTGTGTACGTACGCCGCTATATATAAAAGATACAAAATGGGACAAGAACGCAAAACATCCGTCTATCTGGATGTTTTGTTGTTTCCTTTTTGTATCATCTAGTTGTCCAGATGTTTTGCGTTCTTGTCCCATTTTGTATTTTATATCTCTCTATATATATAATGTGTATAGTGGGTAAGAAGATGTTCCTGAGCCCGCAAGCTTCTCTGTGTACTGCCCTTATGGCAAATTTAATGAAATAAAGAAGATGCTCTTGAAAGCATAGAATAATAGGCACTAATTTAGGGCTCCCACCGATCGATTTCGTAACTTCTTAATCAGACTTTTAGGTATTCCAGAAACAGAATATCCAAGAAGAAATACTGACAAACACTTATAGGTGTTAGGACTAGATTTATAACATGTTAAATATATCTATATCCCGTAAATATACTTTTTATAAACTGTTCCAAATATTCAATGAATGGCTGAAATATTTGAAACCGCTATAAAAGTATTTACATCTAAATATAACAATTGTTTGTCTATCTTTTCCTCTTGGATATACATACAAAAATGTATGTGTATGCATATACATACACACACATATATAATATACACACACACATATATATAATATATACACACACACACCAAGGGGAATTGAGTGAGCTTAATGGGATAAACTCTAGTTAACACCAAAACGAAATTTTATATATGTGTATGTATGTATATTTATGCGTATATATATATTATATTATATATATACTCACACACAAAGCATGAATTAGCGAAAACCGAGACTCCCAAAACAATTTATAAAATGAAATAAAAAGAACATTAGCTCTACAATTATTTTTTAGCTACTACATAGTACTCTTTGGATTTCTGGTCTCCTTGACCTTTGATTAATGAATTCTCCAATAAAGTATTGTTAGTGTGTGTATATATATATATATATATACACGTGATCGAGTAGATATTTTTCTCCACCTCGTCTTTTCGTTTAAGCATACCCTCCTCACCTCCTTAACTTATTTCCTACTATACAACTTTTACTTGTTCTCCCCTCTTCTCGTCAACTTTATATTTTTCAGAAACCATCTTGCCCTGTCCCTCTTTTTTCACCATTTCCTGTCTTTACTTCTTATCTCTCCTTCTCCTTTGCCTACGGTTTTTTTTTCGTTTTTTTTTTGTTGCCCTGAACTGTTTGTTCTCTACTTTTCTCTCTCTCCCTCTTTCTTTAAGCCGTGTCCTCCTTCCCTCCATAATTAGCTCATGTGATAACAATGAAGTCTCCCGCCTTAATGGCTACTACTTAACGTCTTCCAAGTTAGTCAATCACTGACTTCCTTTACTAGATAAATAAATAAAGAATCGTACTTAAAGATTACTGTTACAAATTGTAATACTTAAAACTTGTCACATGAATAAGGAAATGGATAAATTTATATACATTCACGAATAAATATATCTTTCTATAAGTGTGTATATATCATTACACACACATAAATTGACAAAATAGTGTGATTCTCTTAAGGACAACAGTCCTCATTAACTTTCTTTGTTGTGACCTGCCCTACCTATAAAGTTGACAGGGTGCTCACGTTTTGGGAATTTTCTTTCATGTTAATAGAAGTATATTAAATACACCCTCTACACACATACGTTTTTCGCTGTCTAATATATATGTATATATATATAAAGAAAGACAGATGAGAGATATATAGATTAATCAAATATTACACGCATACTCTCATACACGTGGTGTGTGTGTGTGTACAAGAAAAATAGGTTTACTTCCACAAGAGGGAATATAAAATTAGTTTTGGGTTGAAAATGAACATGAAAAATTAATTCACTTTTAAAATGCTTACAATGACTTTTATTGGAATATAACACGTATGTATATGATACATATCGTATACATACGTGTTATAATTCCAATAAAATTCATTCACATATGGAAACCAAAAACCAAAAAAAAAAAGTTTACAAATTTTTTTAAATCCTGTACTAGTTTCTGTAATATTTTTGTTTTTCAATGATAGATAAAAATGCAAGATAAAAGCTTAAAAGAAACTGAATACAGGAAAAAGTCCAAAGTGATAAAAAATGCTCAAAAAAAGTCAAATATTCAATAGTATTCATAACAAAATTACATGTTGAAAATTTAAGAATTCAGTAAGCTTCACAGCAATAGGAAATATTGAACGTTCAAATGTTTGATAAATTTCATGATAATGCTTTCTTTATTTACCACTAAGGGTTCACAAAAACATTGGAAATAGTACAGGACAATACGATGTGGAGATACATAAATAGAAGTGTGCAAACAGTAAAAACGATAATATAAATTCTAACAACAAAAAATACTCAAGAGAGGGAGAATTTCAAGGGCTGCTTGTGGAAACCCCACAAAATAGCCACCTTGACCACTAAGGTAAATGCCCTCTCTACATCGTCTTCCTTCAATCTACAGGTATATATACTTGCCACATTCACCCACCTTTTAATAAAATTGCTGGGAGCCAGGACTTCCCTCTCACCTTCCTTTTCAAGTGAAATTGATGACTTGGCCAAAGAGGAAAGTATCTGTCTTCAGCTCTCTCAATCTAGCCCACCACACAACCTCTTCCACTAATGCTACCAGACAAATGAATACTACCTACCCTTCCTGGCCAAAGAAAAACAGAAGGACAATCTTCCGAATGGACTTAGCTGATAGCTAGATCTGTCCTACACTTAACAGTAGGTGTTTGACATAAACCCAGAAGTCAGCAATACTTGGGCACTGGACAAGAGAGTGCAGAATAGTTTCATCATTCTGTGCATATCTCAGACAAACCCTGATGACTGCACTTCCATGCCTGCCAACCCAGGGATTTTTGGAAATTACCTATGGGCCCTAGCCCAAAGTTCTTCTGGAACACACCAGCCAATTAATTCCCAGTCTCCCTGAGAACATCATAGCCCTCTATAGAATGCCAAAGTGGAACTTCTATCACATGCATTGCCCAACTGACAGAGCACTGTGAGCATCTGCTGATACTCTATGTACCAGGCACCCTGCCTTGATCTACATTTGATCCAGGATTGCAGCTCAAAGAGATAAGCTGCAGAAGAGCAAGCCAGACAAATGATGACTGCACCTGCTCACCATCAAGGAAATACACCAGCAGCCTTCCATTTAGCAGATGTTGACAATAAATATAGTGCCTAACCAGTGGAGCACATTCTCTCTACAGAAAGCAGAAGAGTGTGTGCTCCAGTTTTGTCAGATGTAAACTGGGCATGACTATCAGGTAGTAATATATGACAAGTGATGCACACATTTACCACCTCTGCCTGACCTTTCAGAGAAGCTTTCTCTGAACCCATTTCTGGGTGAGATTGGCTACCCTACTCTTCACCCCATCCCAGTTCTTCCCCACCTGGAGATCTTGATCAAACCAAACCCTGAGTAATTTTACTGGTCCATCCTTCCAACATCTTCAGGTGCTGATCTGCAGATCCACTAACTTTTCTTGGTTAATTTTTGCTCCTGTCACCACCTTGTATTCTTTTAGAGGAGAGCTGATTGGGTCTATATGCCAGCATGGTTCTCCCATGTGGGTTACCTCTCAACACCTCCAATTTCTGCAGTAATGGCTCTAGAGCCAGTATATACAGAAGAGATGAGAAGGGACACTGATGGACTGGGCACTTGATGCTGGATGATTCCAATATGTAACCATTCACCTAAACTACTGAGCAGATGTTGCTGTATATTGCAGCTATCTAGCCACAAAAAAAACCAGGACTGAAAATGGCCACCAAGTACTGGTAGTTGACCCCTATCAAAAGCTTTTGATTGATTCAAATTGTTCAAAGCCTCTGCAACAAGTGCCAACACCTTGGCCAAAATTTTGAAATCTGCATCCAGCGGGATTATGGGCCTCAAATTTTCTATTTCATTCCCCCATCCCTGTTCAAATCCTTTCTTTGTAGTGCCACTGCTTCTTGGCTCACAGAACTAGGAATTCTCCCATTCTGTTGCCAAGTGTGTTAGATATTTACTAAAAGGCCACCAAAGAAGTCTGGGATATAAAAGTAAAGCTTGTAGGGCAGACCATCCAAACCTGGGAAATTTTTTCCTCATGCAGCCCATCATTACATCCTGTATTTCTGTGGCTGTTATTGGCCTTTATGCAATGCTTCACCTCTGTTGCCGAGAGTCATGGCATGCCATTGGGGTAGACACTGAAGTCCATCCTATGTTCTGAGCTGCCATTCACCCCAAACTGTTGAGCGAAGTGCTGTTGAAATGCCACACATATTTCTTTGGCCTCAAGCACTATGTGCTCATTTTGATCCACCAAAGACCAAGTCGTGGCTTTGTTGCTACATTCCACCTCTTCCTCTCAAGCCCATCAAGAGACTTTCATTCCCTTGTTTCTTAGCTCTCATCTGCTGCAATTTAAGCATGTGCTTTTATGCACCAGGTGCTTATATGAGAGGATCTCTTAAGGCTAACAATGCAGTACTCAGTATTCTAACAAGCCATCCATGTTAAGTTGGATATAAAGATTGTCCTTGAAAAATTTATACCAAATTTTGCAGAGTTTTGAATTTTTTTTAAACATTTTTTTGTAATTGTCTGATAATACAGGCATAGACTTGCCCAAATGCATCAATAAATTAACATTGATATTATTTTTTTCACCGTTGTTACAATAATCTGAAATGGAACTGTCAAAGCATGATATTCAAGCAATTTTGCTATTCAACTTCAAAAAAGGACATAAAGCAGCTGAAACTGCTCACGATATCAATGAAACATTTGGTGAGGAAATGACCAGTTAGTGGTTAGCTTGAAAATGGTTTAAATGTTTTTGCAGTGGAGACCTGAGCCTTGAAGATCGTGAGCATAGTGGATGTCTATCTCTCATGGATGACAGTCAACTAAAGACTGTCATTGAGAAAGATCAATGTAAAACCACTCAAGAACTGGCAAAGAAAACTTCAAGTTAGCCTTAAAACTGCCTGCAACCATTTGCATCATCATCATCATTATCATCGTTTAACGTCCGTTTTCTGCGCTAGCATGGGTTGGACGGTTCGACCGGGGTCTGGGAAGCCAGGGGCTGCACCAGGCTCCAGTCTGATCTGGCAGTGTTTCTACAGCTGGATGCCCTTCCTAACGCCAACCACTCCACGAGTGTAGTGGGTGCTTTTTACGTGCCAGGGGAGTCTGGCATCGGCCACGATCAGTTGGTGCTTTTAACGTGCCACTGGCACAGAAGCCAGCCAAGGCGGCGCTGGCATCGGCCACGTTCAGATAGTGCTTTTTATGTGCCACTGGCACAGAAGCCAGTTGAGGCGGCGCTGGCAACGGCCACGTTTGGATGGTGCTTTTTATGTGCCACCGGCACAGGTATCACAACTACTATTTCTATTGATATTTGTTTCGATGTTCATGTACATGCATTTGACTTAACAGGTCTCCTGTGATTGGAAAATAAAAAAAGCTTGACAAATTTGAATAAAAATCAGAAAATGCACAGATATGAAATTTGCTCGTTGTTTCTTCTCCGTAATCAGACAGATCCATTTCTTGACTGTATTGTAACTTGCGATGAAAAGTGGATTCTGTACAATAATAAAAACATTCTTCGCTGTGGTTGGACCAAAATGAAGCACCAAAAACCTTCCCTAACCCCAAGCTCTTCAAAAAGAAGGTTATGGTGACTGTTTGGTGGTGTACTACTGGATTCATCAACTATTACTTCTTAAAACCTGGAAAAACCATTACTGCAGAAGCATATTGCCATGAAATTACCAAAAATGAATGAAAAACTGCTACTTCTCCATCCCAGATTCATCAACAGAAGAAGGCCAATCATTCTTCATGACAATGCTCGACCACACATTTCATTAATGACGCTCCAGAAGTTGAGAGAACTTGGCTTATTCCCCAGATCTTTCTCCTACCAACTACCACTTTTTCAAGCACCTTGATGGTTTCCTGCAAGAGAAGGAGTTCATAAACAGACTTGTAAGTCATTGGCAAAAATGTGTTGATTGTAATGGTACTTACTTTGTTGAATACAATTTCCACATTGTTGAAATACATTGTGATGAATTTCGTGTTTCAAAATTTTGCTTACTTTTTACTCAGCCTGGTACATATACATACACACACACACACACGCACACATATATATCTACATATTGATAAAAATGGTAAGACAACAAAAGAATGAAAGAGACCTCGATAGTATGTAAATAGAAGAATTTATCTGTAAATTTAATATGTGACAATTATTTGGTAGCCACGATAAAACTCCAGCATCCGAAACTCGGAGTTTTATCATGGCTACCGAATAATTGTCACACATTACATTTACAGATATATATATATATAGTTGAAATTTACAGAAAAACAAAAGAAAAAGACAGGTGTATAAACAACAAGCAGGTGCATTAATTAGTTTGACGCTCGGGAAGGTGAGAAAGTCTTTTACATTTTGAGCCTATGCTCTTATGTCATCATCGTTTAATTCTATCTTTCATGCTGGTATCACCTGGATGGTTCAACAGGATGGGCTTTTGCAATGGACTGCAGGCTAATGACACCTGCATGAAGAAGTAAGCCATTGTTTATAAGCAGCAAGCATACATGAAGAAACGGTAAATACAAACTTGGTCATACAAAATATGCATACAGGCACACATGCATACATACATATATACTTTCATATGTGCATACATGTATACATATATATTAGTTGACATCTTGTCTTCAAGTATGACATCTTGGGATTTCTTCTTGAGTTTCTTTCTTTGCATAACTTCATAAATGATTCTTCATGCCAGCTTTGGACTTCATCACTGTGCTACACATGTTGCACTTCAAACAAAGTTGCAGGGGATATTGCAGCTGCTTCATATCATCATTCTCTCTCATTTGAATCTTGAAACTAGCAGGAGAAAGACAGATTCTTCCTCATATTTCACATTGACTACTTTTGTCTGCAGCTTGCTTTGTCTTCCAAATTGCTTTTTTGTTTGACATGCTAAATTCTTTCCCTCTCAAATAATGCTACACGATCAAAGATTGTTTTTCTCCTCTTTACTCTATCAGCAGCGTGTTCTTCATCCCAGTTTTCAATAGAAATAGCAAATTTCTTCAAGTTTACCTGAAGATTTTCGTACTGCTTTCCCCTTTCTTTGTTTCAATTCCCCATAAAACAGTTGTTTTGGAATTCTGGTATTGCTTATTTGAACGACATGTCCATTCCACCTTAAAACATTTTAATGATGTGGCTTCAATGCTAGACATTTGAGCTGTCTATAGTACTTCAGATCTAGGGGAGTAAACCCTGACTAATAATCCTGCTTTTCTATAGGCAGCAGTAATTCTAGAGGCATGTCAACAGATCGGTATCATGGCAATAAGTATTATGCTCTCAGGAAGGAACATAACATACATATTACAGACTTCTTTCAGTTTCCATTTACCAAATCCACACACAAGGCTTTACTTAGTCCAGGGCCTCACAGTGGAATTGAAGTCAAAACATGCAGTTGGAAAGCAAACTTCTTAACCATACAGCCATGCCTAAAACTAACCACACAAGCATGCTTATGCCTATTAACCTATTAACAAAAACACCATCATCAACCACATAATTTAATGTCCATCTTCCATGCTGGCAAGATATCAAATCCATTGGCACATTTGAACCATGGCTGAATATGCCTAGTGTCTAAAACAAGATGGATGATTGCCACGCATAACAAGTATGATCAGAATGACAAATATGTCAACAATTTTTAATTTTTTTAATTTTTAAATAACTGTTCTAAATATGTGTTTATAGTTGATTTTTTAAAAATATGCTATGCTAGGAAACAACAACAAATTCAAAAATACCACATCGAAATTAACTAAATTGACATAGCTTGATTCAAAAATATTAAAATGGCCTAGAATATTTACATTACTTACAATTTTCTGCTGCTTATTTTGTTATTTTATATACTGTAACCTAGTAATTCAATAAATTGAGGTAAATAGAATTTGTACTATACAGAAATAAGTCCTTAGATTGATATGAACCAAATCACTGGAATGAGTAAAAGAATAAAAAAATATAGGAATACTTCCTATGTTCTTTGTGGAGGCAAAATGGCCCAGTGGATAGGGCAGCAGACTCGCGGTCAGAGGATCCCGGTTTCGATTCCCAGACCAGGCGTTGTGTGTATTTATCGAGTGAAAACACCTAAAAACTCCATGAGGTTCCAGCAAGGGGTGGTGGTGACTCCTGTTGTACTCTTTCGCCACAACTTTTTCTCGCTCACTATTCCTGTTTCTTGAGTAATGCTGCGATGGACTGGCGTCCCATCCAGCTGGGAGGAACACATATGCCTGGGAAACTGGGCTCACGAGCCTGGCTAGGCTTGAAAAGGGCGATGTTTATCATTTTTATCCCATGTTCTATGGAGCATTATGCTGTTATTGAATCAGCAACTTTGAAAATTTAGAAAACCAAAATTTAACAAGAAGATAAAATACAAGTTCATTCTTCTTCCTTGTTATTCAAAATGATACTACTAACTTGCTAGACTTCCAAATACTATCCTGAAGATAAAACTGTGATGACTGGCAAATAACTCTGGCACATATGAACCATGAAAAATGTCTTTTTTAAGATTAAATAAAGCTCCAATAAAATCTTTATTTTTATAACAATAACTGAAATACATGTATGTAGAGTATAAAATCTATTTTTTCAAAGAAGAATGGTTGGCAGTGATTTTCAAGTATCATCTGTGACCAGTTTTGT
>NC_043002.1:23569715-23607215 GCF_006345805.1 Octopus sinensis | reverse complement strand
TTCGGCCGAAAATAAAGGACTTTAACCAGTTATAGAGTTCGTCTCTTACACCCAACGCAGAAAGCTTCACCATAAGTCTTTTGTGTGGCACAGAGTTAAAAGCCTTAGCAAAGTCCAGGTAAACAACATCCACCCAGGATCCGCGATCAGTGATTTGGGTAACATCCTCAAGAAACTCGATGAGTTGATTACAGCAGCTGGAGTTAGGAATAAATCCGAATTGTGACGGCTGGATGAGGCTGTGAGACTTCCAGAAGTTCCAGAGGGTTTCTCTGATACAGGATTCCATCAGTTTGGCGATGCAGCTGGTAAGACTGACGGGGCGATAGTTGACAGGCGATGTGCGGTCGCCTTTTTTGAACAGAGGGATGACACTGGCAGTTTTCCACTGTTCTGGAGTAACACCATTGTCAAGACAGAATTGGAAGAATAGAGAAAGTTGGCTTCGGGTCGATCAAAGCCTTGTGAGTGGATTTGGTAGACGGAAACTGAAAGAAGCCCGTCATATATATGTATATGTATATATATATGTGTGTGTGTTTGTGTCTGTGTTTATCCCCACTAACATCACTTGACAACCGATGCTGGTGTGTTTACGTCCCTGTAACTTAGCTGTTTGGCAAAAGAGACCGATAGAATAAGTACTAGGCTTACAAAAGAATAAGTCCTGGGGTCGATTTGCTCAACTAAAGGCTGTGCTCCAGCATTGCCACAGTCAAATGACTGAAACAAGTAAAGGAGTAGATGACTAAGGCAAATAATGGAGTGAAATATAGGAGAGGCTTGGGTGCGGGTTTTTGTAGTAGGTATGCAGGGGCATTGAGGATGATAGCAGATAAGGGAGGTGTTAAGAATAGAGAACAACACAGGGATAGAAGGCACAGAGGTGACTTGTGGAGGCAGTAGGTGGGATAATGGGAGCAGTTGAGAAAATCAATTTGCCATGTATCTGTAATCTTTACAGTTCCTGTGCATCTTCCACATACAAACACTATCTTGGAACTCTCTGAATTTCAAATAGGCCATTTTGTAGGTCAATCTGAAAGTGGACTTAGTCAGCATAAAACCTTGTGATCCTACATTCTACAGTTAATAGAATGATTTTGTAATTCACCAGAGAGAGGAAGGAGTACACATCATCTCACCTAGGTTGACCAGGGTCCTCTGACAGGACCCTTCACTTTGTTAAGTGAAGTGTGGACGATAATCCTCATTGCAAGGTCTCTGACATAGCAGAACAAGTTGATGTCAATCCCAGAACAGCTATCAAGTATCTCCACAAACTTGGCTACAATGGCAGAGCAGCAAGAAGGAAGCTACTTCTTTGACCAGCTAATATCAAGTGGAGAAAAGATTGGGCCAGTGAGATGGTGGAGAGGCCACCAGCATTTTGGGACACTGTCATATTTTCTTATGAGTCCAAATATGTTGTTTTTTCCGACGGTGGTCGAGTGTGGGTCTGGAGATTCTGTGATAAAAAATTTGACATGAAATGATTGTAGCCAACAATGAAACACGATGGCTAATCTGTGATGGTCTGGGGAGCAATGGTTAATCAGGGCTGGTGGAGTGTGAGGGAAACATAAACTCAGATAAATATGTGTACATATTGCATAAAGTACTCCTTCCAATCTTCTCCAGTGGTGAAATGATTAAAGAAAACTCTTTATTTATGGAAGATGGGGCTCCTTGTCACAGCTAAAAAGATCAAAAATTGGTTGGAAAAGAATGGCATTAAAAATCTTCCATGGCCAAGCCAGTCAACAGACATGAACCCTATTAAACATCTCTGGGGCATAATAGACAGGACACTTTGTAAAAAGAACAAGAAAGCATCTGCAAAGCCAGATCTTTAGATATTACTGCATGAAACTTGGCAAGAAATTCCTCAAGAGAATATTCACCATCTGATCAGTAGCTTGTTTAATAGGGTCCTTGCATTGAAAAATGCAAAGGGCATGTCTTCTAAATATCAGATATTCACATTATAAATTATAATAATTAATAAATAGTTTGAATGTATAATTTCAGGTTTAAATAAATCTTAATGATTATAAAGGTGTCTATTTACTTATATATATATATATATAAAAATAAATATAAGAGAGTGGTCACTATATGGCTCACTCTAGCACTAGTTAATCCAAAAGGTTTCAACCACAAAAATACTTGTTTCCCATGAAAGTCAGTACGATTGTTAGCTCACACGAACAGGGCAAATAAAAAATAACAAAAATACAGATTATTTTGGGACAATTGTTTCGCTATTAATGAATTAAATGTAATTTTACTTACAAAAAAATCCACTTGTAGCTCCTCAGCCAAAAGCATATATATCTACCATAATTCTTAATCCAATGCCATCCATTTTTACACAGGTGACACGATGCAGTGAATATGAAAGAAGGTGAGTGCCAGAAAGATATGAGCTCAGTAATAGAGAAATGTTTTAAATGGGAGTCCATATATCTTATAGCCTCCATTGCTAACACAATTCACCCTTTGTCTCGCTATATCTATGTGGATGATCCTCTCCAGTACTGGTGCCACATAAAAAATCTATCCAGTACATTTATGAAGTGATAAGGTAGCTGCCTATTTCTTGAACCAGTCTTAAACAAAAGAATAAATATAATTATGTAGAGACAAGGTGGCCAAGTGAATAAGACATCCAACTATCTACTCATTAGCTTAGGATTCAAATGTACTTCAGACACTAGTGGAGCTGGTGTGGGGTGGTTGTGGGGCGGTCCACCCTGGGCAGCACTTTTAAATGGGTGGCACTTTTGGGTCTGCTGTAGGTCGTGTGTTTTTTGTGGGATCTGGGGCAGCAAATAAAAGGGCCACCCCAGGTGGCATACACCCTAGCTATTCTAGTGACTTCAGACAATCTTTTATCTGTCTCTTGTTTCAGCCATTGGAGTGTGGCTATACTGGAGCAGCAGCTTAAAGGTTTTAGCTAAACAAATCAACCCTTGTACTTATTTTTTAAAGTCTAGTGTTTATTCCCTTGTTCTCGTTTGGCAAACTGCTAAGTTACAGGGATGTACACGAACCAACACCAATTGTCAAGAGGGGGTGGGGGACAAACACAAATACACATACATACATGCATGCACATACACATACAATGGGCTTCCACACAGTTCTGTCTACCAAATTTACTGATAAGGTATTGGTTGGCCTGGGGTTATAGTAGAAGACGCCCAACATGTTGCACTGGGAGACTGAACCTGAAACGATATGGTTGCAAAGCAAGTTCTTAACCACACAGCCACGCCTGTATTTTGTGGGTTGGGTAAGGCAACTTTATTTTATACAGCCTCTGTTTGTTTCTGTTCTGTTTTTTTTTTTCAATACTTAGCTGCCAGTAATATGTACCAAATCACCTGGCAATTGTCACCTGCAATGCGCTGGTAACCTATGAACTTATTACTATGAAAACAATGTTGAGCTAAGGATTGGTCTCTAAAGTCCCTCAAGGTTTAAGGAATATTTTGCGTCACAAAAATCACAGACAGAGGCATGTGATTTAGAAGGTTGTTTCACAACCACATGGTTTCCAGTTTGATCCCACAATGGGCAGGAGCCCTCTACCATGATTTAAAGTTGACCAATACCTTCTACTTGATATTTAGTAAACAAAATCCCATATATTTGAACCGAAGTGGTCTGTGGTGTATATGTTTGTCTGAGTTCGCTCCCTTTATACAAACATCATCTTTGCATTTGGTAGCCTATGATTTCTGAAGGAATAAGTATCAGATCAAGTACCCAGGTTAATATTTTGAATGAAATTAAGTACTGTTGTATTAGTTATATAAGAGAATGGTTGAAAGAGTAGTAGGATGTTTAGGATAATTGAGTATAAAGGGTCAAAGGTTAAAGGTCTCCATTTGAAGAGAGATGAGGAATAAAATTTCAGCTGACCACCGAAGGATATAAATAAAACCCATTTCTCGAGTCAAGCAGAGAATATATGTAAGAAGATAAACTCCATCTGGCCCATGCTACTAAGGAAAAGTGGACATTAAAGAAATAAGAATGAAAGAATGAATTTTCCTGTAATTTATGAATTCAGTTTTACAAATAGTAATAGTGGTTGAGAGTAGTGGCCAAGACTAAATTTATTCGAACTAAAGTTTGAATAAATATAGGCTTGGTCGCTATTATTATTTGTGAATATGAAGAAAACTGTATATATGTGATGGCTAGACAAAATAAGTGGTTGTGAGAATATGGAAAAGAATGAATACCCTGCTATTTTTTTGGTACAAGAGAAAGGACATGTTTAATGCAAATGTGTATGATATGAAAATTTCTGTATTTATAAATATATACAGAAAATCTTCATATCATACACAAATAATATGTGTCTGTTAACTCTGAACAAGATACAAGATAAATGCTAAAAAGTGCAGTCAAGACTTCATTGTTTTCCTTTCTCTTTGGTGAAAAAGAGTTGCCATGACATTTCTATGCAGCGAGATGCTATTCATGCTAAAAGGAATAAGTATAAAAAAGAAAACAAAACATAATATAAGATCATAATGGTGTTTGCAAGAAATCCTTATTTAGTTAGTTAGTTAATTTTGGCTCAAAAAGCAAAAAGCAAGGCCATGTAGGGGGACATGGAGTTATGTACAGGGTGGTGTTCATGTAAAGAGTTCAGGCCACTTGTGGTCAAGGGAGACCTTGAACCGAGCGGTCGTCAGCATCTTCACCATCTCGTCTGGCAGCTTATTCCACGGATCCGCAACCCGGACGGAGAAAGCCCCTCTCCTTCGATTGAGATGAAATCGTCGCAGATAGAGCTTTTCGGAATGACCCCGCAGCCAATGCTCTGGAGCAGGAGTGAAGAACAGCTCTTTCGAGAGGTTACACTTTCCACTTATGATGTTGTGAGCAAGAATGAGATCACCACGGCGGCGGCGTTTTTCTAGAGAATAAAGGTCGAGCATCTTCAGCCTTTCTTCATAAGACAAATTCTTGAGACCAAGAACCATGCGGGTAGCCAGCTTCTGGACTCCACAATGTCAGTTCTCTTCAGCATCCTGGTCAACTGATTTATTTAAGTGGGTAAGATCTTATTAACTTGAGATGGTTAAGACTTTAACCCTTTAGCATTTTATATTATTCTGTCAAAAGTAATGCTTACTTCTTATTTCTTTATTGCCCACAAGGGGCTAAACAAGGACAGACAAAGGGATTAAGTCGATTACATCAACCCCAGTGCGTAACTGGTACTTAATTTATCGACGCTGAAAGAATGAAAGACAAAGTTGACCTCGGCAGAATTTGAACTCAGAACGTAATGGCAGACGAAATACCTATTTCTTTACTACCCACAAAGGGCTAAACACAGAAGTGACAAACAAGGACAGACAAACGGATTAAGTCGATTATATCGACTCCAGTGCGTAACTGGTACTTATTTAATCAACCCCGAAAGGATGAAAGACTTCGGCGGAATTTGAACTCAGGAGACGAAATACCGCTAAGCATTTCGCCTGCCATGCTAACGTTTCTTATTTCTTTATTGCCCACAAGGGGCTAAACATAGAGGGCACAAACAAGGACAGACAAAGGGCAAAGTCAATTACATCGACCCCAGTGCAGAACTGGTACTTAATTTATTGACCCCAAAAGGATGAAAGACAAAGTTGACCTCGGCGGAATTTCAACTCAGAACGTAGTGGCAGACGAAATACCGCTAAGCATTTCACCTGGCATGCTAACGTTTCTGCTTACTTCTTTACATTGTTTTGAATTAATATTGCATAATATTGTAGCTTTGAGATTTTGATGAGGTGTTAATTTTTAGAATGATATTGTAAGGCTGGCATGAGTAGCCAGATCTGGCCAGTTAGAACATAAAGCAGGTGGAATATTTGGGCCATATGCTACCTTTTTAAATAGTAATGGGTCAAGGTAAAATGAATATCTCGGTACCAAGCAATCGTGTCTCTAGCTGTCATCACAGTGCTCTCAAGCTAACCAAGTAGCAGATCATTCATATGAACTTCAAGAGGAATGAATATTGGCTGACTGCAATACTATCAACTAAAACCTGCCTCAGCACAGTTCATTACAAGATAATGTTTAGTTCCATGTGACTTTGACCAAGCATTCGAACTATGCCCATTCTATCATATTTTCAGAGGGAACCTGTGGAAGAGGTAGACCCAGGAAAACCTGGGACGAGGTGGTGAAGCACGACCTTCGAACTTTAGGTCTCACCGAGGGAATGACCAGAGACCGAGACCTTTGGAAGTATGCTGTGTGTGGGAAGACCTGGCAGGACAAGTGAGACCATAACCTGTGGCCTCTACCTGGGACGTGGCCAGCCCACTTATGCATACCTTTCCTTCTTGTGACACAAACCCTACTTGTGAAGACCTGTTGAGGCAAGTGAAAATCAAAATCAAAATCGATCAATATTAATGGAAATTGTAGCAGTGATACCAGTGTCGGTGGCACGTAAGAGAACCATCGGAACGTGGCTGTTGCCAGTGCCGCCCCGACCGGCCTCCGTGCCGGTGGCACATAAAAAGCACCATCTGATCGTGGCCATTTGCCAGCCTCATCTGGCATGTAAAAAGCACCCACTACACTCACGGAGTGGTTGGCGTTAGGAAGGGCATCCAGCTGTAGAAACACTGCCAGATCAGACTGGGCCTGGCACAGCTTCTGGCTTCCCAGACCCCAGTTGAACTGTCCAACCCATGCTAGCATGGAAAATGGACATTAAACGATGATGATGATGTATTCAGGACTACATTATCCAATATGTCCTTCCTCTTTTTTTTTAAGATGATGTCTGGTTGGAGAAGAATTTGGCTACTACTTTTAACAATTCATGTGCTAATTTACACTGAAAAAAGATGTAGTTGGTTGGTTGATGCAGGGTGAGTTACAGAGGGATGAATGAAGAAATGTGGCATGCTGTTTATCAGAGTGATGGATGACTTACTGACTAGTTGAATACAACTTTCTCAGTACATTTAAATATTATACACTATAGAGACTTGCAGGGGTAGAGGTTGTAATTTGTTAGTAAACTTCACATGTGGTAAACAGCCAGCAATAGGACAAAATGATGAGACAGAGCATTTCAAATAGAATGTTCCAAACAAAAGATGTGGAAAAGTGGTTGTTGTTCTTATATTGTTTCAGTTTAGCCTTGATCCATCAGACAAATGACAATTTTTTGGCTTGATAAATTTTTTTTTTTTATGTTTTTAATGGCTTGGTCAGAAGAGGAAGGGTAATGTCCATGATTCTTTACAGGACCTATTTTCACTGGTTAGAGGAAATTATCCTCAGATGTCAGCAAAATGCTCTCCATTAAGGATATCCAAAACCCAAGTGGGTAATGTTAAACTAGCTGATGGATTATCTGCTAACCAAGAACACGAACAGTTCCTCCAATGAGCTTCTAGTTCAACCCAAATCCCACACATAAAGCTTCAGTTGAGCTAAAACTATGGTAGAAAACACATGCCCATCATCATCATCATTGTTCAACTGTGGTCGAGACAATGGAATTTACTATGTTATGCCAGACTTCACGGTCCATCATAGCATTACGGAGGTCCTGTTACTGGATGCCCAAGTTGCCCCAGTGGGCTTGAACCTGAAACCACACAGTCCTACTTGTTTGTATGGTAGGCCACTTAGGAAAATTTCTTCTCAAATATAAAGAAAATATACATCATTTATAAGATAAGAGAAAGGCTTGGATGTAAGATCTTTGCATAATCAAAACTCATCAAGGAAAGCTTTGCTTTCCATCCTTTTGAGGCTGATATACTTGCCCAAGGTGGGAATTTGTAGAACTAGTGTCTTATGGTATTTGTTCTGATTTTTGTGTTTTGAGATTTTGGGAGGTAAACTCAATCTATCATTCTCTTTAATGCCTTAGTTACCTTCAGCAGAGTTCACTCAGTTGCAAGCATTCAGGTCAGGTCTCTAGTTTGAGGATAATCTCCTCACTTCTTTTTATAACTCTTGGAGGCTCTGAAAAAGAAAGGGTCATTGCTGTTGCCCTTCTCTCTTTGACTAGATATTTAAAAAATGTTGGTGTTCATCTTGAATATTTGTAATAAATATTAAAAATTGAGGAGGTTATTCTCTAAGGAGGGCCATTGCAGTGAAGATGAATTATTAGGTGAAATATTTTGAGAGGATTCTAGAAGGTAAGACTAAGTAATAGTCACAAGGAGAGGAAAACAATGGGTCAGAAGTGAAGGTAGTGCTGAGGACTCTTTACAGGAAGCTATCTTCAAACTAGGGATCTGGGGTGAAAGAGTGGATTCAGCTATAGGCACTCAAGGTGATAAGGTGATCCAAGTAGACCAATATGGGATTCAGAACACAAAGAGCTAAAACAAGTATAACAACGCATCAATCTGACATTTTTACAGTTCTGCGAATCCACTGTTCTGGATTGGAGTGTTTTTTAAAGAAATCTTGGAAAGCTGAAAGGCAACTTTGACCTCGGGAGGATTTGTACTTGGTGCCGAGAATCATCTAATAATCGCTTTAAATTGTGGCACAAAGCTAGCAATTTTTAGCGGGAGGAGGTTAGTCAATTATATCAACCCCAGCACTTGATTTTTATCTATTCGGAAAGGATTAAAAGCAAAGCTGACTTCGCCGATAATTGAACACAGATCGTAAAGAGCCGGAAGAAGAGCTGCTAAACATTCTGTCTGACGCGCTAACGATTCTGCCAGCTCACCGCCTTAGTCAGCATACACACACACATTCAATAAAGAAAAATCAATGCATTAGATATTGGGGAAAATAACCGATTAGTAATATGTATTTTTCGCACAATATTCACGTTGCACGATTGTTATTATATAGATCAGTAACAGCTTTTATTTAAATTTAGTACATTATTCACGATACGGTGTCCGAAAAAAAAATGTAGCTTGTCTCTCTCTAATCACACACTGTAATAAAAGCAAGCACAATTTTTTAATTACGAAATTGATCACTGCTGGAGCACCTTACAATATCGATCGACTCAATAGTAATAGTATTTTTTTCTTATGACCACAAGGTAATAAAAAGAAACTTAATCCGGGCTAGATATGGCCTTGAAAAATATATAACGTTCAGACAAACATAACACTACACTTAAGCACCACCTCTAGTGATAAATGTAATTATTTCTTTGTCTTTATTTTCCTTCATCATTTGATTAGAGAAAGAACAAAATTTAGAAATACAATTCTACGTGAATATTTCGCGTTTACAAAAGAATTTTAGAAAAATTACGAAACACTTTTCTAGCTAGTTAACTATGGGCAAATAGAAAGAGATCATATTTTTCAAAGATTTATTGTGTGTGTGTGTGCGTATGTATGTATGAATATATATAGTGTAATTTATAAGGAGACCCTTCATCTTGAGACAAATTCTAAGTTTTTGGAAGAGAGAAGAAAAGTAGGTCAGTTATGTGATCTGTGATTAGCTGTTTACCAACCAATCGGATGGCTCTATCGCATACCATGTGGTTCAGCGGTTATTTAAATTGTCGTATAAAATTTTATTCAAGAATTTTATTTTCGTAGTCGATTGAGGTCAAAGGTAATTAAAAAATTAATTAGAGGTGAATGGCAAACGAGAAAAACATATCAACAATGTGTTTTTTATATTTGTCGGAAATTTAGTAAAATTTCCAATAAAACAAAGAAAAAAAATCGCAAACAGAATCTATAGTAAAAATCGTATCTTTCGCACGGCTAGCTTTTCTTCTTCATCTGCTGCGGAAGCAAGCAAGTCAGGAAGAAAGAATACCACAGTTTGATTATAAAAAGTCGCCTTGGAATTTTATCTTCTCTTATTTCTTCTGCTATCAGCGAATATAATACTGCTTAAGAAGAAAGGAAAACTATATTTGTGTAAACTCCGTCATCAAACTTGAATTTCAGTCGGATTCCATTGTTGAGGAAAAAAGCTACTACAACACTACAAATTAAAAATGACGGGGAATTATTGCGACGATGACCCCAACGCAGAAAAATTCCGCAAGCTGTTCATTGGAGGTCTCAATAATGAGACTACAGAAGATACTCTTCGCCAGTACTTTGAAACTTGGGGTGAAGTTGTAGATTGCGTGGTGATGAAAAATCCGACCAACAATCGTTCTCGTGGCTTCGGCTTTGTCACTTATCAGTCGGCTGCACAACTAGACAAGGCACAGGCACAGCGACCGCACACGCTCGATAAGAAGACTCTGGACACGAAGCGCGCCATGCCTCGCGATGGATCTGAGGAGACTCAGGCGTCGGTAAAGAAAATGTTCGTCGGCGGCCTGGAAGAGACCACAAGCGAAGAAGAAATCCGTGAACTATTCTGCCCGTACGGCAGGATTGAAAAAGTGGAAATGATTAAAGACAAGGCAACTGGTAAGCAGAAGCGTTTCTGCTTTGTCACCTTTGATGATTTCGACTCTGTAGACAAGTGTGTAATTAGAAAAAGATTTCCTTTAGGGGACAAAAGCATCGAAGTTAAGAAAGCTGTATCGAAGACTGAAATGGGCGGTCGTGGAGGAGCCGGAGGTCGTTCAGGCGGCCGCGGCGGTGGTGGAGGCGGCTACGGTGGAAACTGGGGATCGAACCAGGGTAACTACAACAACGGCGGCGGTTATTACGAAGGCAGTGACGGGCGCTACGGAGCCCATGGTTACAATAATGGCTATGGTAGTAATTTCGGATCCAATTACGGCAGCGGATCTTTCGGTGGGGCCCAAAGACAAGGTAATTTCTCACATCGTAATACTAGTGGACCTTACGGTAGGGGTTACGGTAGAGGTGGTGGTGGTGGTGGTAGTAGTATGGGCGGATATAGACGTTAAACAACTCTTCTCATTTTTTTTCTTAGATTGGCAATAAGTGTGCGTATTCTGAAATGTAATGCTATATATATATTTATATATATATATATATAACATTACACTTAAGAATATCAACATTTCTATATTACATATATTTTAATGCAGACCCTACTTCCATCTAAACTCGTTTTGACCTAGCTTAAAGAAATACACATCATAAATGTTCAGTTCCTGTTATGTGCAAATGTCATTTACCATATGAGAAAGATGAACAAAACAGATTCTGCGGTGCCATGGCAGACATTTCCTGCTGTTGGGAACCTCTCACATAGTTTCTATGTTCTTTTTTATTTAAGGTAATCTTCAAGTTTTTGACACAAAACCTAAACGACTGCGAGAATGATAAAGTATGATTTTCGTTATGGCGTTTAGGTTTGTTGTTTTAAATGAAGGACTACCCATTTAAAATTTATTTCCTTGTGTTGGTTAGTTCTCGACCCAGATTCAATTTTCTCGGAGCTTTATATTCCTTTTGGTGTCGACGTTAAGTAAACACTTATGGGGAAAAGGCATGAATCACAAAAATTATTCATATCGCTTCACTCTTATCTATGAAAAAGCATTTGTTTCAATGTCTCTTGCCGAATGCCGCGTGTTCTCCCTTTCATACCTCCACCTGGGATAACATGAAATATACATTTATTAGCTTTTTTTTTCTTTTCTTTTTTTTTTTTTTTACACAAGTAGTCTTGATAGGGAAAAGGGAGGGACAAATGGCACCCCCCCTATCTCTCGATTGTATTTTTTCTTCCTAATTTATAACGTACTTCTAAAATGATTCAGACCTTAAGTTTTTGACATCAAATTTGAAACGCAATGAGCTCAATTAATGCTTCTTTAACTAAGGACAGTTATGGCTAAATGATATACAAATCTTTTTCTTGAAATTTTAAAACAAATTTCTCTAATTACATCTTGAAGAAAATTTGTAACTCTAGTGTATAACTCTTAGCTCCATGTGCTTGTTTCAGGTTTACCTTCAAAAACTAAAGGACTAATTATAAAAAAAAATAACCCATTGTCAACGAGGGGAAAATATTTGAAAAGAAATATAGTTTATAAAGAAATCTCCATCTGAAGATCCTAAATAGTAATGTGAATATTATGATTTAGGTATTTCATTTTACATATTGCCTAAGGAAAAAAAGCTACAAACTCTGGAATTTTATCAAACTCTTGATGTTTATCAAAACAACAAAAAGAAAAAAAAAAGAATACTAAAACGTGGGAAAAATGTAACTCCACCTGCCAAAATGTTCATCCAAAACAAGATTCATTTTTGAACAGTTCTTTAAATATACTCAACATTATTTATTTACAAACTAATCTTTTACTATTTCATTAGAAATGGCATAAAACGTCACAACATCTCCCTTTAAATAACTCTGAGGGTTTCATGCACATTTGTGAGAAGCTTATTTAAGTGTTTGTAGAGTATAAAGGGAAGACGCTCTCGGGCGACATGAGTCGAATCCGCGGCCCGGGTTCGATTTCCGCTCTTAGCGATATTCACTTCACTTTACATCACTTAGGTCGCTATTGCCCTCCAGAAAGTCATGAACGTCACAGTTACCTACATTTATTTCCATTCTCCAATCCTTCAAGTACCTGTATGAAGCAATTACTATTTGTGTATGTTTGTATGTATGTATGTTTCCTTGCCAACCCACCCATGCCATTTCCGTTACATTGGTAAAAACCTGTCATAAAGGCCAATTTAGAGCCGTTGGTTTTTTTAATATTATGTAAGGGACAACAAACTATATTAGTATATTAAAATGAAATTTGGATTACTACATTTATATGCTTTTTGTTACTTTATTACTTACGAATTTAAAAAAAATACTGTCTTATGTATATATATCATGCTGCCTTAGTAGCTCGCATGGTCTTTAGCAGCATGAGTTACCATTCTTTTAATTCCACTTACTCATTTTATGATGTGTGTCGAATGAAGCAAGTTTCCATTTCTTGATATCGCATACATTATCGTGTAAAGAAAATGGTAGAGGAAAAATGTTAACTCCATGCTAAGCAAGAGAGTTGGCGAAGTATCTCAGGAGTTATAAAAGGTAAATTATATTTTGATTTTGCTGTGTCTATATCAATTGTCTCTGGAGCTAGTTTTAATTATTATTTATTCACTTCGGAGAGCAGTGAAAAGAAGACCAAAGAGGTAAGCTCCCCTCCAGCCAGCCGAATATGTGGATCTAGTTTTGATTCCCGATTCCGTTTGCTTCACATACGCTGCAGTAGTCGTTGACAAAAGCATGAGCGTCATATTTTATTTTCTCACTAAATTCCTTCATGGCCTAACAGATTACTCGTTATTCCATGGTGGGGTTAGGGAGTGTCAGAATCAGTGTTGGACTAAATGCTTTGTGATATTTTGTTTCGTCTTTCTTCGATTTCAGTTTAAATTTCAAAGGGATTAATTTTGGGTCTTTCATTTTTTATGGAGTTGAATATGTGATGTTGTGGAAGAAGTACCCTTCACGGCGTCTTCTGAAGATTCTTCGGATATGTTTTAAAACATCGGAGATATTGATTTTTTTTTTTTATATCAAAATTTCATTCTCATTCTTGTTTCGTGTGTACGCGATTGGGATGGCTTTTAATTTTTTTTTTTTTGTCAAAACATTTCTAAATTGATTATTTATTTAGTAAATGAAATTTTTTTTCTCATTTTCAATTTACACAAGACAATTAAATTCGATGGGACAGTCCAATTCTTTTTAAGCTTTCTGCGCATGCGCAAATTTCGTTTGGCGCCATTGGATTTCGATTAATTCGATTTGAATGAAGCAATATCTTGCACGCCAAAAGAGTTTTATTTTAATTATTCTCAAAATGACTACACCACTAGTAAATTATACTGTTCTTTCGATTCTGATGTTCTGGAGTTTTTAAAAAAAATTCCTGATTGCTAGTCAGAACACGTGTGACTGTCGGTGTAGCGTCATTTGGAGCTGAACGGGCTTTTGATGGTGTTATTTAGATATCCTCATTTTGCAAAAATATAAAATTCTGTACGAAAGGAAACGTTTAATGGAACGTTGAGTTACCATTGAACGTGATGTTCATTCTCGTTTATGACTTCGCAAGTGGGGTACCAGTTGATGTCCGTTGCACAAGTTCATATTGAAAAGGGAACTGGTTCAGTGTAACGAGCATTGCTGGGAAATTTGTTCCCTAAAAAAGTAAAATTGGCATCCTTTCCTTAAAGGAGTGCCGTTAAAATCGGTACTCCCTGTCCATGAAATACAGATTGTTGAAAAATTAATTTTAAAAATCAAGTTAGAATCGTTTTTTGAGAAAACTACTAAAAGAGAGATTTCCTTATGCATGCACCAGAGTAAACTGCTGATATCTTGGAAGATATTGTAATCTCTCGCCAGGTTCAATTATGATCGCCTGGCTAACCTTGGCTACATTAGGGGCGGTATACAGCTTAATTATTTAGAACAATATTGGGCACGAATGAGAGGACACCAAACGTAGATGTGCATCAGTTTCCCAGATAAAATAGTACTACCTGGATGAAGCAATGTACAAATAATTTCTACACATTTTAAAAACCCGCCGATATTTATTCCCAGTGATTTTTAAATGCTATGCTGAAATATTAGTTTCGTATGACCGCCATTTGTATTGTAATATCATGTTTATCTCCGATGTTTTAAAATATAAAACTCCGAAAAAGTCTTCAATGGAAAAGATAACTTTTTCCAACTCGCCAAATAAGTTCCAGGTAATGCTGGGCTTTATTAATATTCCCGTTATGTAAAATATTGTCATTCCTTTTGGGACTGTTTTAACTATCAAATTGAGTGGCTGGAAGAATGCATTGATTTACCAAATATCCTATCATTTAACATTTGCTGTGATGCTCTACTAATTATTTATCTTTTACCGACAACTATGTGTTTACAGTAATTATATATGTTCGAAAAATAATGGTATATTTGTATTTTAATTCTGAAAATTCGAATCCTCTCGGCAATATAGGACAGGCAATTTGTTTAATCAAGTTTTAGTGTTAGCTCATTCATTCAAAAATTTTCATATTTTTTTCATTTTTAACAAATCAACCAACCACCTCCATCTCCTATATAAGAAAGTTAAGACATTTACCAACTATTTTTCATTTAGCTATTCCCATTTGGAACTTATTTTCACCTCGGTTTCTATTTCACCTTTTATTTCTGACATTGTGAAAAGTTTTTAAGAAACGTCCCTAATCGGCGTTTGGGCCTTTTTTTAAGTCAAAAATTCCTTTCAGTTTAATAAGAATAATTCACCTAAGTCCCCCTTTTCTCCTGTTACTTAAAATACAAAAATATACCAATATATTTCTTAGATCACCCAACAATTTTGTGTAAGTATAATTGTTTTGGTGACTTACATTCCCGAAGATTAGGTTTTTGAATTCACGAGTCACCTGTGGCATCGTGGTAACTAACATTTAAATTCCTTTTATTGCAGGTCGATGTAGAGAATTTACTTTATCAGAGAAGCCCCATGGTGGTTCTTTTAGATTTTTCACTTGAATTATTTTCTAATTGGCATTCAAGAGTGACGTATTGTGTTTTAGTTATTAATTAAAAAAAAAAACTATATAATGGTATTTCCATAATTTGACTGGGATGGATATATATATGTGTGTGTGTGTGTGTGTGTGTCTGTCTGTCTAAGAATCCATAAATCAGAAAAAAATATGTACTTGCATATTTGTCAGTGGGTATATTAATCGAAGTGTACAATATCCATTGCAGACGATTAGTTTCGTCGGGTATTATTAAATAAGTCCTATTATGAAACCCTCTCAAGACTGACTCTACTAAAATAATAATTGAAAACCCAAAATCGCCAAAGCGATTTGAGAGCCCCGGTATCCTGAGTTCAGTTCATACATCTGCTTTCTCTGGATTGGGTAAATTCTGAGGCAAGTGTTCTATGGTCAGATGCTGTTCCTATCACCAACCCTCACCTGCTTTTCAAATTACAGATTTTAATTGCAGTTTCACTCGTGATACTGGGCATGCCGAGGCTATGGAAAACATTTCCAAGATACCATAATGGGATGGTAGCCGAGAGACCATGTAGTTGGAAAACAAACTGCTCAAGCTACCAGGACTTAAGTAAACCAATACCGGTTGTCAAGCGGTGCTGGTGGAACTTCTTTCAGGTTCCGTCTACCAAATTCCCTGAAGATTTAACCCGAGGCTTTAATTAGGAAATGCTTACTCAAATCGAGAATTTTTCATTGTTTTGGGTTTATATATTCGAAGATTCAATATTCCTGTGTAATCTAGATTCTCGAAAACGTATGTCTGCAAAATATCGTTTAAAAATATGCATTTTGAAGAGGAGCGTAAGAAGTTTTGCTTCCTGACCACATGGTGACGGATCCATTTCCACAGCGTGGCACTTATAGCGTTGTTCCATAGCCCTTGGCTGACCAATGTCTTTTGGATGGATTTGGTAGAAGAAAACTGAAAGAAGTCCGTCCTGTATATACACACAGCAGTTTAGCATAATAGATCGAACCGACAAAATTACCAGGCTTAAATAAAAAAAAAAAAAAAAAAAAAAAAATTAAAATTAAAAGGGCTGTCTTGTTCGAAATCCCTTCTAAGCATCATCCAATATGGCTGCAGCCTAATGACTGAAACAAGTAAAAAGGTAATCAGTCTACATTCTCGAAAGCTTATTTCTGCGAAAGTTCATTTAGAATTATGCTTTTTTTTCTTATAAGTTATGCAGAAACTTAGCTGTCTGTAATTATAACCCTAACCACACAATCATGCATGCACAATAATTGGTATTGCAGAATATAAATAAATATATATATAGTCCATTTAATGATGTATAGTTTTTTTTGTAAGTTCTCGCAATTAAATGCAATTATTCCTAGGGAGCGAACTTTTAGATAACATTAGGATATCAAAGGTTTTATAAAATTGCTAATTGTTATAATTTTGGCATCTATTTTACTAAACCATGCTTGTCATGCATATAAAGAAACTCTCTATTGAATGTTTACAGTCTGAATTTTTGCAACTTTGACGTTATGTATATACACATGCAAGCATGGATGTGTGGTTGAGAAGCTTGTTTCCATGTGGTCTCGGGGGGGTTCAGTCTCATGGCATAGAATAAGTCTTTTTATAGCCCCAGGCTAACCAAAGTATTGTGAGTGGATTTGATCTGCTAAACCTTCGGTCATTCATCAGAGCAGTAAGGGAGCTCAGTTGTGTGTATGCCTTTGCCCTTGTCTTGATGGTTGTAAATGAGTCACCGTCATACAAGCGGTTTGTTCCCAGTTTTCTGGCTATGGGGAAATGGTACTTTGCTTCGAAACAAATGAAGGTTGGTGACAAGAAGGGAATCTGGTCATAGAGAAGCTGCCTCGACAAATTCTAACCCATGAGCATGATGGTGCAAAGATGAATGTGTTTGTGTGAATTTCGTCTGGTAATTGGAAAGTAAATTTGCCTGTGTTGGGTGAATTTCCTTTTTCTTTCCTTTCTCTTTCTCTAAAATAGCAGCAACTTTAAACTTCTTATCTAACCATGATGATCCTTTTTATTCTTCCTGTTTCAACAGTCATCATTCAGTAACTGAAAGACGTCTTCGCCAGTTTTGCAGATAAAGGTGGCCTCCATTTTAATTTACTTGTATTATCTAATTTAATTCTTTTAATTAGAAGATAACTTTATCAACTTAAATGCTTTATCTTTTGCCACTCTGTTGTATCAAAAGGGACCCTTCAATACCCAGGAATGGTCCCTCATGTTGCTTTCTTCTGAATTCACTGAGAGTTAACCAAAATCTCAGTAAAATATATACTACCTGGTAATGAGCTGATGGTAGGCTAGCATAGACAAATTTATGGTAAAACATTGAGCATTGATTCAATTAACTCTTCACTCTTGCAGAGCTTACTTTGTACCAATTATATAGAACTTCACTTCTTAGTGATGACCTGTTTAAGCTAGGTTGGCTAAGGTCAGAAAACTTCTATTTTTCTGACTATTTTTTTAATGAGTAGAGCCTGTGTTTTATCTACTTTTCAATCAAAATTTTGGAACAGTTTCATAAGATATCTTTATATATGTTGGTGTTGATACCTCAAAATGCTGTTCCAGTTGTGAGAGTTTTTATTTTTAGAGCTTTTGTGTGTAAGCATGTTTACCATCCCCTTCAGTTGGGTGGACAGTAGTAGAAAAGGAATTTAACTGTAAAAGACAAAATACACTTCTCAGAGTATAATGAATGTAAAAGAATTCTAGTATCAATACAAATTTTTAGATAGATTTTTTGATGAATTATTTTAAGATAAATGTATAATTTAAGTTTTTTTTTTCTTTATTTCTTTCAGACTTAATCCACAGTTGTATTCTTTTGGTGGCAACTTCTCACTGCTTGATCGAAGGGATGCTTTTCAAGTGCCTATTACCAGGTTGAGTCAAGTTTGTTTATTTTTCCATTGTGTTTTTAGTAACTTATGTCATTGATTCAATACTTGTTCAATTTCAATTGCTCAATTATTTATTCTTCGTTTTTCATGTATAATATATAACCATTGTTTATTCTTTATTTTGCAGCTTTGATAATCAATGGTGAAAAAATTGCAATTAGAGCCAGTTTATACTACCTGTGGAAAAAGACTGCAAGGGTAGTAACAAAAGAAATGAATGAGGGCCCAAGAATTGTCAACAAATGTTTGATGCTACCTTCAACGACAGGCCAAGGTTAAGACCTTCTGTTGTGGAAGATGAGGCCTTGCTTGAAATGGTTGAACAAATCAAGAACCAACACTTCCATAAACTTGGTCTTATAAGTGGATGTTGTCAAGATGTTCCCCATGAACAGACCGATGACTTGTGAATATTTGCAAAACATTTTTTTGACTTGACCTGGACGTTTTGTCTCAAAACCAGTTTGTTGCTAAGCAAAGACTGGCAAATGATGCTAAATCCTGGACGCTTCTCTCTGTCCTCTGTACAATTCTTCATCACTTCCACAAACATTTTTAGTGACTCATTGTATCTTGTAACATTTTCTAACTAAATTGGTCATTGTTTCTCATTGACTCACATATTTGATACTTCACCTAGAGATTTTCAGGTACTCTGCTGATACACTATAGCATTTTCTGGAAAAAAAAAAATCACAAGAGTGTATCGTGGTTGTAACATAGTACAGCATATTGAAACCAATTGTGTTTTTAATTCTAGATCCTTCTACTTTCATTCCAGCAGCACCTACCTTCACTGAGTTACTAAGTATGCCCTTTGTACAGGATTCATTTTCAACTCCTTGTAGAAACTGGTGTTTGTGAGTAGAAGGCACCATCACCTTCTGATCAGGTTCCTTTCAACACAGAAAAGTTCAATGCAACCTGTTTTCTTGCAGTGCTTCTACCAACAATTACTAATTTCCTTTTGTGGAAAATAGCTTACTGAAGCCTCCTTGGTTTTTAACTTTTTCCTTTCGTTACTCATGGTTTAAGTTTCAATATGTTGCTATGGGCAATGGCACTTCAGACTTACAGCTTATTAAGCTTCGCTAAAGCTAAAATTTCAAGCTTTAAAACTTCTCGGATCTTTTCACTTTGACCGGCAGATTTAAAAAATAATTCCTTGCAACTAAACACTTTTAAACTTTGTATACTGGTAGAATGTCACATAAAACATCTTTTTCTCTTGGCGTTCTTGAGAAAATTCTGTAGTTTGTAAGCTATTTGTTGTTAAACTTTTCGTATTTTGGCAATTTCAACCTATCGATGACATTGAGGTGAATACAATTACTGCTGTTATTTATGACATTTTGTTTGAGATACGCATGTGTATAAAATTATTTTCGTTTGATTTTAGCTTTTCAGTTTATTTTGTTTATTAATTGTTAAACTATTTTCGTTTGCTTTTAGGTTTACTTTGTTTCTTTTTTTTTGTGTATGTGTGTGTACATATTGTTTGAATTGTAAATTACTTTGTTTTTTGAAAGTAAGTAGTCTAGGTGAGTTGCTTGTAATAAAAACAGAGGAGGATATGGAGGCGTACTTGGCAGAGGGGTATTATACCCAGTACTAATAAGTTTTAGAAAAGGGCACTTAATGCAAAAGAAATTGGTAGGGAAGAATGTTTGCTGGTGGTATAGTCGCAAAGGTTGCTGTGAGAGAGTGTCTGTCTGAAAGGGGACATGGCTAGAAGTTACCACACTTCCTCTGCAGGCTGTAGTCATTTTTTTGTACTCTTGGGTCAAGGAACTGACTGCAGTGTGTTATTGTGTAGAAGAGCTGGAGGTGAGAGAAGTATGCGCACATGACTTGCTCATGAACCCAGTTGTAAAAGATTGGACATAGACAAGACAGTCTTCTCTAGGAGAAAGTATAATCGAGGGAAGTTGCTACCTCAGCAATGGGTATTCGGAGTAGTGTGTTGTGAGACCAGGGAAGTTTTTCTTTATGCGGTACCTTGATGGAATTACGACACACTTGAATAATGCATCCGCCACTCGATCCTCCCAGGTACCGCAATATTTACTAACCTGTTGAAGGCTTATTCACATATTCCAGAGATAGAGGATACAATTTTTGACATGGAACAGTGTACCACAGCGTCCAATTTGTTAACTCTTGATAACACACTTACCCAACAAATAGAGAGTACTTGGGCGTGTTTAAAACGGGGTAACAAGCGAATTTTAATAATTTTCCGGAATCTCTGTATCCGAAAAGCTGGGTTTTGGACCCCCCCCCCATAATTCAGTTATATATATACGTTTGCATACGTGGTGATACACTTGTATAGCTGTGGCTACACACATACATACACACATTGTATGTATCTGTGCAACAAAGAGGGAAATTAAAACTGTATATGTTGTGAACTTAGAATATGTGTTTATTAATAAAAAATTTTCTCTATGCGGTAAATTGACGGAATCACGATACACTCGATTAATGCATCCGCCACTTGATCCTCCCGGGTACCACAATATTTAATGACCTGTTGAGGGCTTATTCACATATTCCAGAGATAAGAGGGATACAATTTTCGACATAGAACGGTGTACCACAGCGTTGTTTGTTAACTCCGTTGATAACACACGTAGAGAGTACTTGGGCGTGTTTAAAACGGAGTAACAAAAGATTTTTGGTAATTTTCCGGAATCTCTGTATCCGAAAAGCTGGGTTTTGGGCAAAAAAACGATAATTCAGTTATATATATATATACGTCTGCATACGTGGAGATACACTTGTATAGCTGTGGCTACACACACACACATATATATATATTGGCATACATACACATTGGATGTAGCTGTGCAACAAAGAAGGAAATTAAAACTGTATACGTTGTGAACTTAGAATATGTGTTTATTAATAAAAGTTTAATAACGATAATCATTTATTCATACGAACGTAACTGATATGAAATGTCATAAATAACAGCTGACAATCGAAATATACACTGCCAGAACTTCTTGTTGACAAACAGTAGTAATTGTATTCCCCTCAATAGATGTCATTGATTGGTTGAAATTGCCAAGATAAGAGAAATTTAACAAATAACTTAAAAGCTATAACAATTATGTGAGAGAAGTATGCGCACATGACTTGCTCATGAACCCAGTTGTAATAGTTGGTCCTGGGAAGATTGTTGACAGTATATGAAGTTTAAAAGTGTTTAGTTACAAAAAATTATTTTAAAAATCTGCTGGTCAAAGTGAAAATATCTCTTGTCCCCAACAACCTCACCCCCCAAAAAACAGTTGAATTTTTCATCATTAGCTTGAAACTACATCTATAAAAAATTTGATAAAACAATCAGGTGTGTCAAACCAAAAAGATCCCATGCATTACTTAGTAATATTTGTAATGCACATTAATGTCTTCTAAGTTAAATAAACTAATTTTATTAAAACCTGGTATTTTTCTTGGTGTTTTCTTTATTTTAGTACAATTTCTCATGTGGTTGCCATTCATCATTAATTTGGTGATATTTATAAAGTTTATTTTCACACTTAAAATAATTTTCTGTTTATTTTAATATTAGAAAATTTTTATGGTTACCTGTTCAAGGTGATGCAACTTCAATTTAAACCATAAAATTTCCAGTTATTTTAATAAATTCAATATTTAGACAAAGGCTTAGATTTCAACAGAAATATAACAAAAGACGAATAGCATAACTGAAGGGGCAGTCCTTTGGACACAATTTCTTGTTCCTAAAGCTTCTAAACTTAGTTAATACATAAAATATCTTTTCTTTCAATGACGCATGTATACAAACAGCTATGCCACATGGGGCGTGACTGCTGAGGATATGTGTAATGTCAGTGTTCATACCTGACATAGTGTAAGTGTCTTGAGAAAAAAGCTGGACCTAAGAAGCATCATATGTGGTGTGCAAGAGAGACGTCTACGCTGGTATGGACATGTGGTAAGAATGGATGGAGATAGTTGTGTGAAAAAGTGCCACACCCTAGCAGTTGAGGAAACCTGTGGAAGAGGTAGACCCAGGAAAACCTGGGACGAGGTGGTGAGGCACGACCTTCGCTGTCTAGGTCTCACCGAGGAAATGAGTGGTTGGTGTTAGGAAGGGCATCCAGCTGTAGCAACACTGCCAGATCTGACTGGCCTGGTGCAGCCTTCAGGCTTCCCACACCCCAGTTGAACCATGCTAGCATGGAAAGCGGACGTTAAACGATGATGATCAGATTGGCCAAAATTTTTTTCGTTTTTTAATTGAAATTCGAAATTTTTATTTAGCTAGAAAGATGTGTTCAGTTTTTCCTCTACTTTACTGAAAGGAGAGTTAGTGAATGAAGAATTGATGATGTTATAATATTCCATATAGCTGTCTTTTTGAACTTTGATCATTGAAATTAGTCATACCATCTTCAGAAGATTTTCAGCAGCATTACATGTTTTATTTTTGGGTGTTTTTCTCACCATGATTGCACATAAGGTGCAGACAGTTCTTTGTGGTTAGATTTGCTTCCTAAATTCCATTATTAAGAAATTATGGCGTTTTCTATAGCCCAGGGCCAACCAAAGCCTTGTGAATACATTTGGTAAGTGGAAACTGAAAAGATGTTTTTTTTTTGTATGTATACATGTATTGCATTGGTGTACCCATTTCTTAACATGTAACTAAGTGAGCATCATCACGTGATGTTAGTTATCTTTAGTGAAACATGTCAGGTTTTGGAGAAAATGTTACCTTGGAAATAGATGCTGGTTGATGATAATAGGAAGGACATCTGACCATGGAAAAATCTTCCTTGACAAATGCCATTTGAGTGGTGCTAGCATAGAAAAGTGGATGTTAAAGTGACTTGTACATTCTGCTTGTTTTCTTTAATTGAGCCATAATATATCTAGGACTTTATTTGATGTGTCCTTCCTTTTTGATAGAGATTTTGCTGCTATTTCTAGCAGGTGGAATCTCCTTTGTTAAAATTAATATTGAAAATACAAGATGTGGCTGGATGTTGGCAGTTAGAGCAGGACTGTTGCACTGCCAGGATGTCCTGTTGAATTAGCTTTTTCTTACAAGTGAGAGTATGCAGAATTATCCTGAATGAGGCTACCGACCGGTTTCCCATACATCAATTATCAGCAAGATGTTCGAAACCATCCTTAAGAAAAGTATGATGCTCCACCTCCTAAACACAGCCTCTATCTCTGATTCCCAACACGGCTTCATGCCGAAGAGATCATGCTTGACCAACTTACTAGTAATGGAAGAATTGGTGACGCGCATCCTCGATGATAGTGATGCTGTTGACATCGTTTTACTGGACTTTGCCAAAGCTTTTGACTCGGTAAACCACCGCCTATTACTTGTCAAGCTTCAAGCATATAGTTTCCATCCGGATATTGTACGATGGGTTGGTGCCTTCCTCTCAGATCGCTCCTTCCAAGTCCAAGTTAATGGTTCGCGGTCCGACGTCTCCAGTGCGAGCAGTGGCGTGCCTCAAGGTTCAGTGCTTGGGCCCTTGTTGTTCTTAGTCTTCATAAATGACTTGCCCGACGACCTCACGCAACACACCCTTCTATTTGCCGACGATATCAAACTGGTCGCTCCTCGCGGCAATATAGAGGATCTTCGTCGATGCCTCCACCAAATTTGGAAGTGGTCTAACGATTGGGACCTGTGTCTGAACGTGTCAAAGTGCTGTCATCTGCCTGTCGGCTCTACTCCTGCAACTCAACTTGATTTCGAGCCGGGTCGTCTGCTGCTGGAGAGGACCGATCAGGTAAAGGACCTAGGTATCTTGGTGGATTCCTCCTTTTCGCCTTCGGCCCAGTGCGTCCATGCTGCCAACAAAGCACGCGGAATTCTGTTCTTGATTCGACGGTCATTCGGAATGCTCACAGCAGCCATATTCCTACCACTCTATGTCACGCTGGTGAGACCCATATTGGAGTATGGGATTCAAGCCTCTTCTCCTTATCTCCTCAAAGACATACAGCATCTCGAAAGAGTCCAGAAGCTGGCTACCCGCATGGTTCATGGTCTCAAAAATTTGTCCTACGAAGAAAGGCTGAGGACGCTCGACCTTTATTCTCTTGAAAAACGCCGCCGCCGTGGTGATCTCATTCTCGCCCACAACATCATAAGCGGAAAGTGTAACCTCTCGAAAGAGCTGTTCTTCACTCCTGCTCCAGAGCGTCGGCTGCGGGGTCATTCCGAAAAGCTCTACCTGCGATGATTTCATCTTAATCGAAGGAGAGGAGCTTTCTCCGTCCGGGTTGCGGATCCGTGGAACAAGCTGCCAGACGAGATGGTGAAGATGCCGACGACCGCTTTGTTCAAAGCCTCCCTTGACCTCAAGTGGCCTGAACTCTTTACATGAACACCACCCTGTACTTAACTCCATGTCCCCCTACATGGCCTTGCTATTTGCTTTTGAGCCAAATTAACTAACTAACTAACTACCTGAACAATGCTATGTAGAGAAGAATATTCAGCTACCATTGTCATGTACCCAGGTGTGAAAATCAATTGTGTTGACATCGGGTTATTTTAGACTGCTGGAGGAAGAAGACTAAGTTATCAAATGGAATGGAGGGTTCTGACAATTTTTTTTTTTAAGAACTCCTTTACAGACACTGACCTAATATAAATATTCCTAACACCATGGCAAGCTGCAAGGTGTCAAGACTAAAATCTAGGTTGTCTAAACAAACCTGTTTGAAATTGCACAAAGCTGCAGTGAAACTAAAAGAGTGCAAAGCTATGGAAAATAAAGTTGGTGCTGATATATCTACCCTTTTTAATCTCTAGCATTTTAAACCAGCCATATCTGGCCCCGATATTCTATTTTATGTTTAAACTTGCCAGAGCTGGCCTATCACACTGACCTGCAATGTCATTCTAAAAATAGTCATATTGAAATCAAAGCAACAAGATGATGCATGATTAATTCAGAACAACATGAATAAATCAATATTTCGTTGCCAGAATAATCTGAATGCTAAATGGTTAACTGGAATTTGTTCCAACAGCACCATTTAAGTAGGCCTTCATACATGTGTGTATTTGCACAAACATAAATTTAGGTGACCATCCCAACTTAGGGATTTCTACTATACTAAATACATTCTTTAGATCAAGTAAATTTAGTAAAGGGGGAGTCTCTGCACTTGCACTTCCACCAGATCTAAATTTATATTGAGACTCTGTGACAACAATAGAGCAACTGTATGTATTTTGACAATTTGATAGAATCTGATGAAAATCTTACAAACTTTTACTACAGTTTCCTTTGTACAGTGAAATCATAACAACTTTCAAAACCTGTGGACCTGGAGAACCATTCCAGTAACAATTAGTGTGACCACAAGATAGGCCAAACGTCCGCCACTGTGCTTAATAACCTCATCTGATATATCACTAGCTCCTGGATTTTTTCTAAGTTAATCTGTTTTTTGACAATTTTGGTTTTCTCCACACTAGGATTATCTTTCTATTTTAGAACAAGGTTGTAGGAAGTCTTCTGTACTGTATTCATCTTCAGTGGATTGATTTATATACCTACACTCTCTCTCTCACACATGCACATATACTTTTCTACTCAAGGCACGAGGTTCGAAATTTTGGGGGAAGGGGCCAGTGGATTAGATCAATCCCAGTATGCAGCTGGTACTTGATTTATTGCCCCCCCCCCCATCCCTAAGGATGAAAGGCAAAGTCGACTTTGGCAGGATTTGAACTCAGAACATAAAGACAGGTGAAATACCTATTTCTTTACTACCCACAAGGAGGCAAACAAAGAAAAACGGATTAAGTCGATTATATCGACCCCAGTGTGTAACTGGTGCTTATTTAATCAACCCCGAAAGGATGAAAGGCAAAGTCGACCTTGGTGGAATTTGAACTCAGAATGTAACGGCAGACGAAATACCGCTAAGCATTTTGCCCGGCGTGCTAATGTTTCTGCCAGCTCACTTTATGCATGCACATATACATCCATATTTTAACCAAGGACAACGGAGTAACCAACTTTTATTTCATTGATTTACAATTATCTCATGATCATTGCTATGTTATGTAATAATATATGCAACCATTGATACATGCAGTGTCATAGACTCGAAATCAAAGATTGATTCTTCAACACCCAAATAAAATTTATGCATATGTATGTATTTATAGATTTGAATATGTCTGTGTGTGTGTGTATGTATATAGTAATAACTATAATCCTTGGATGGAATTTATAAACATTCAATGTCTCGCTACGTGCATTTCCACAAATTACATGTCTCTTTAGATCACAATCCGCATCTTCGAGGATTCATTTCTTCAGGCAATATCGCCTGAAGAATTGAATCCATGAAGATGATCTACTTGATGCCTACAGATGCTACAGACTACACTGTAATCATCCCAGGAGTATGGACTGTGATCTTAAGAGACATGAATTGTGGAAAAGCACGTAGCAATGTATTAAATGTTTATATATTTCATTCAAGGATTATTGTTATTACTATATTTATCGTAAACTAGCACTATGACCTGGCGTTGCCGGGTCATACTGCTAGTGCATGCATATACAGCTGTGTGTGTGTGCACATACACGCGAGTACTGTCCAAATCTCCGACCAATCACATACAGCTACCTGGCATTCAATTGGCATATCAAGTTTTGGGTTTTGGATAGAAAATTCACAAAAAAGTCACTTGTATTGATTTTTTTAATGGCTTTGCAGGGTGACTGGGGAAATGTAAAGATGTGCACAACCACCCTTCGACGGTTTTGAATGACCATAGAAAGTGCGAGCCCTCTAACTGAAAAATTGTGGATTTGTATAAAGGACACACACACAGACATTTTGCCGTTTATATATATAGAGATTATTATATCAGAACAGCATCATTAGACTGATGCCGGCATAATGGAATAGGAGCTTTACTTGCGTATTCAAAATGTTTCCCATGAACAAATTAAAAAAATATATATATACATCATCATCATTTAATGCCTGTTGTCCATGCTGGCATGGGTTAGATGGTTTGATCATGCTGGGAGGCTCCACTACACTCTATGCCCACAGGCAAATAGCATAGTGGATAAGAGCACGGGCTACTAACCCTCAGTTTCTAAGTTCAATCCCAAGCAGGGACTTTAAAAATAATGTCAACAGAAAAATACCATCAGCAACATACCTTAGGAATAAGAACTGTTTATCCTATTAGTCAAATAAAGGATTGGGTTCGAAATTCCACCAAAACACCTGACGAAGGCTAGAGAGTACATCAGCTGAAATGTGATAACAACAAAGAAGATGAGGACATTTGTCCATTGTAAATAATGTACATAATTCCTCATCCCCAAAATATAGTATCTAATTGGTACAGAGCCGGTATTAGACTTAATGGAGACATGCAGAGAAACTCCATCAGAAATTCAAACCATCTAACGTTCCTGTGGAGATGTAGAGACTCAAAGCTAATATCACCTGGCTTGACTATAACGGCATCTGTGGATTCAAATAAAGCTTGAAGAGTAGCGGAAAGAGCAGGGCATGCCCTTGTCTGTGAGAGGATCCATTATAACCATTGGAAAAAACATCAACTAAATAACAAAATCGGAGACAGGTTATCTTCATTACTTGGTAGAATAACCTGAGATGACAGAGAAAAAATCCAACAAGATCTAGAAAAGTTGTACAAGAAAGAGTTTGAGAAGGTGAAGACATGCCAGATTAAGAAGCTTAGGAAGCTCAAGGGTCAGAGAATAAAGACCAAAGTTTGTCACCTGCCAGTGAAAGCAGTAATTAACATAAGTAGCTGACATCTGGACAACTCTGAAGAAGCAGTAAGTTCTAAACGAAGGTCTCAACTTTGTGACAATCATCAAGCACATTCCATACTTGGACATAATAGCTCCTATTGAAGAGATAGCCTAAAGATACCAAAAGTTCAGTGAGATGAACTAAGGTGGAAAGTGGGACAGGTACTAGAGAAAGCGAAACTTCCCAAACCAAATATCACTAAGGAACATTAGTGACGGTTCCGTCATAATACTTCCGGCGAACAAGGGCAATGCTATGGTGGTGATGAAAAATTCGCAAGACCCAACTCTGAAAACAAAGAACATACTATCCATTCCAACTAGGAAGAGGAGAGGGGATGAAACCCATAAACTGAGCACAGTTTGTCTACCCTATGTTAAAGGCCTCTCAGAAAAGATACAAAAGATATGCGGTCCATATATCAGGACAGTATTCAGAAGTAATACAACACTTCACAAATATCTTCTCCGAGTAAAACCACCCACTGAAGAGAATATGACTAAAAACTACATGTACTCTATCCCATGCAGTGGTGGTAGGCTATACAAAGGTGAAACATGCTGCCCCCTTAAAGTAAGGGTAGAGGAACATCGTAAAGCTGGGGGATATTGAAAAATCGGATATAGCCGATCGTGTAAGGGAAAAAAGGGACCACCTCCCACTGTGGAATGAAGTTAAAATAGTTGACAGAGAACACCACAGGAAAATATGAAATTTAATAGAGGCTGCACATATGCTAGAACACAATAACCTCCTAAGCAGACCTAGTGCAGATATGAATGTAATATGGGAACCAGTGTTAAGATAAAATACTAGGTTTGGCAGACTCTCCTATATATATATATATATATGTATACCATCATATATATATATGTATGCATGGTATATGTGTGTGTGTAAACGTTAAAGACTTTTCAATTCCTGAGCGTTATACTAATACATCTGTTTTCTACTCCACCTGTCTCCGTCTTTTGTCTTTTTTGTGAATTCTCCCTATACACACACACACACACACACACATGTGGTAGGTGAGTTTTATAAAGACATATACATATTTAAAATTTGTATAGAGGTCCTCAACACTGGGGAGCAGATTAATATTCCTGTATTCTTGTTCAAAAGAACTAGGTTCACAGCAACAACAAAAAAAAATGGCCATAATACTACAGAAAGTAGTGTGTGTTGTATATTTTCTGACCCAAATTAATTAGCTCCCCCATGTTGCACACTTTATGCCCCCAGAAAATTCATATGCTCTTCATTATAGATACATATATATATGTATACACACACACCACACACACATATATTTATAATGTATATCTATATAAATATATGTGTGTATATATATATTATATAAATATATGTGTGTGTATATGTATATATATATATATATATATATATATATATATATATGTATATATATATGTATATATATTATATATATATATGTATGTATATTATATATATGTATGTATATATATATATATAAATATATGTGTGTGTGTGTCTGTCTAAAACCCACCTAATTAGAAATATATATATAGCACACTCTACTTGCTGAAGTATCAAGTACTTTATATATGAGCACTCTCTTCTTATAAACATATCAGGAAGAAATGTGTGTGTTTATACATATATATGTATGCCTATATATATAACATCATCATCATCATTATTGCTTTAACATCCACTTTTCTATGCTTGCATGATGTGTCATTGAAGCAAATTTTCTATGGTTATGTGCCTTTCATGTCGTGACTCTTATGTATTTCCAAGCAAGCTAATATTTCCCTGTTGATGAACGTGTTTTCATGCAAGACTAGAAACAAAGACGCCACTTGTATGACAGAGACACTTGTAGACTAGTCATATGATATCAAGACAAGGTGACATAAACATACACAGACACGAATATGAAATGGACTTTGTTCACTTTCTTATTTCTTTACTGCCCACAGGGAGCTAAACATATAGGGGACAAACAAGGAAAGAAAAATGGATTAAGTCAATTATATCGACCCCAGTACCTAACTGGTACTTATTTAATCGACCCCGAAAGGATGAAAGGCAAAGTCAACCTCGGCGGAATTTGAACTCAGAATGTAGCAGCAGACGAAATACCACTAAGCATTTCGCCCGGCGTGCTAATGTTTCTGCCAGCTCGCTGCCTTAAAAAGACGAAATACTGCTAAGCATTTCACCCAACATATTTCATTTCATTTGAGTTTGAGTCCATGCTCAGGCCAAGTCGAAGACTCCACCCTCAGAGTCTGGTGTGGTTGCCAGGTTGTATTCTCTGTTTAATTTTGACATGTGTAGAAGCGAGTTTGAGTCAGTTTGTGCTCGTTGTGTATATCCTGGGAGATGGGGTTCATCTCTAATGGTGCTTAAGTATATATCCAGCTGCAATTTGAATGATTCCACACTGCATCCTGATAGATTTCTGACATGTACCGGAATGGAGTTGAATAGTTGTGCTCCTCGAACCAACAGACTTGACTCTTGCAGGGTTTTTGCTGCCTGGCCAGCCTTTTTGTTGATTGGTGGTAGCTGGCAGCGTCTTCCGTGGCGCAGTGAGTGGTAGGTTTTGATACTAATGTTTCTTATTTCTTTATTGCCCACAAGGGGCTAAACATAGAGGGGACAAACAAGGACAGACAGAGGGATTAAGTCGATTAGATTGACCCCAGTACGTAACTGGTACTTTATTTATCAACCCTGAAAGGATGAAAGTCATAGTTGACCTTGGTGGAATTTGAACTCAGAACATAACATCAGACGAAATATCGCTAAGCATTTCACCCAGCATGCTAACGTTTCTGCCAGCTTGCCGCCTTTCTGTCTACTAAATTTACTCAAAGTTTTGGTTGCCCCAAGATTATAGTAGAAGCTAGTTGCCCAAGGCACCTTACAGTGGAAGGGGACTTCAAACTATGTGGTTGGAAAGCAAACTTCTCAACCACACGGCCATGTCTGAGTGAAACAAATGAAAGAATATTGCATCCAACACATTTGATTAAGAGTTATTTTCAATAGTGGAGAAGCATGGCTTAATGGTTAGGGTGTTGGACTCATGATCATAAGATTGTGGTTTTGATCTCTGGACTGGGTGACACATTGTGTTCTTGAGCAAAACACTTCATTTCACATTGCTCTAGTCCACTGAGCTGGCAGAAATAAGTAATCTTGCATCCCATTCTGGTGGAGAATATATACACCATGGTAATTGGGAAACTGGCTCTATGAGTCTATATGCCTCAGAAAGGATCTTTATCCATTCATCATCATCATTTAACGTCCGCTTTCCATGCTAGCATGGGTTGGACGATTGGACTGAGGACTGACGAACCAGATGGCTGCACCAGACTCCAATCTTGATTTGGCAGAGTTTTTACAGCTGGATACACTTCCTAAAGCCAACCACTCTCAGAGTGTAGTGGGTGCTTCTATGTGCCAGTCAGGCGGTACTGGCAACGGTCATGGAAAAATTGCGTTTTTTTTTATGTGTCACTTGCAGACCGGCTCAAGTGCCAGTAAGGTGATGCTGGTAACGATCACGCTCGAATGGTGTTTTTTACGTGCCAATAACAGTTTCATGACTCAGCCCCATGTTGCTTAAATTTTCATAGGCATAGAACATATCCACATCATCAGATATTTAGATATTCTGTCTCTGAATATGATGTGAACATGTTCTACATCCATGAAATTGTAAGTAATGTGGAAGGGAGTCAAACAATTATTAAATATATGGATAGAAAAACTACTTCAAAAGTACATTTTTGGAAAATATTCAGGTAAAATTTTTAGAAAATATGAGTGGTTGGAAGAAAGTTTACATTAATTAAAAATGTTAATTGAAAGTATTACTTCAACATATTATTTTGGAATATTGCTTAAACAGTAACAGAGTTTCATGACTTTGATTATATAGAATTTATGACATTTAAAATAATATCACCATGAGAACCAGAAATGAAATCAAAAGCTTCAGCTTCAAGCAGTCATTTCTGTATGCTGTTCACAAAGGATTTTAAATGAAAGAACATAAGGATAAGTGTGTCCTTCAAATGGGTCCTTCAAACTTGCATTTCATATTTCAAAAGAAAACCAGGCTTGGTTTACCAGCTGGTAATTGGAAATGAATAGTTGGAAATCATAATTCTTCGGTTATAATTTTTAAAGAATACTCTACATTTGTTTGATTCTGTAATTTATAAATTTTGGTGAATCATCAATGATTTCTCTGTGTGTGTGTGTGTGTGTGTGTGTTTTATGAATGGATGAAAGTGCTAATAAAGAATTAACCAAAATTCTGACTGCCTCTTTTTTCTTAATATACAATATCTCTACATCATTTCAAACACTTAATACACATGTGTATGTGTGTGTGTGTGCATATATATGTTTTATGTATGCATGTGTATATATGTATATATTTATATCCTAAAACCAAGGTGCCACATAAAAAGCATTGGTGTGGGTGCTATGTAAAAAGTACCCAGTACACTCTAGAGTGGTTGGCATTAGGAAGGGCATCCAACCATGGAAACCAAGCTAAAACAGACTATAGAACCTGGTGTAGCCCTTGGTCTTGCCAGTTCCTGTCAAGCTGTTCAACCCATGCCAGCATGGAAAACAGTCGTTAAATGTTGATGATGATGGAGATATGTATATATATATATGAATTTTTTTTGTAATGAGATAAAAAAGCCAAGGCTGTGTAGATATTATAGCATTTATATATATAAGTGCTCTAATAGCTACACAGCCTTGGATTTTTTATCTCATTACGAAAAAAATTCATATATACACTCGCTGACAGAACCAACGTTGAACCCCTTATTCGCAATATTACCGAATCTGGAACTTAACTATGGTCTGTCTATAGCATTTATTCAGCATTACCTGACACCTTTGGGTCTCAATGACGCCATTATCTCTTACCAAGTTCCAGGGAGAAAAACTAGAAGTAGTTGATAGCTTCCGCTACCTAGGTGACCAAGTCAGTAGTTGGGGCGGGTGTGCTGAAAGTGTAACTGCTAGAGTAAGAATAGCCTGGGCAAAGTTTAGAGAGCTCTTACTCCTGCTGGTGACAAAAGGCCTCTCGCTCAAAGTAAAAGGCAGACTGTATGATGCATGTGTACGTACAGCCATGCTACATAGTAGTGAAACTTGGGCTGTGACTGCTGAGGATTTGCGTAAGCTCGCAAGATATGAAGCTAGTATTCTCCGATGGATGTGTAATGTCAGTGTTCATAATCGACAGAGTGTAAGTACCTTGAGAGAAAAGTTGGACCTAAGAAGCATCAGTTGTTGTGTGCAAGAGAGATGTTTGCGCTGGTATGGTCATGTGACGAGAATGGCTGAAGATAGTTGTGTGCGAAAGTGCCACACCCTGGCAGTTGAGGGGACCTGTGGAAGAGGTAGACCCAGGAAAACCTGGGACGAGGTGGTGAAGCATGACCTTCGAACTTTAGGTCTCACCAAGGAAATGACTAGAGACCGAGACCTATGGAAGTATGCTGTGCGTGAGAAGACCTGGCAAGACCAGTGGGAACAGTCAAATTCGAAATCAAGATCAAACCAAATCAAATCAGATATCAGAAAGTAGAACCAAAATTGAGGTCAATCAACATCAGTGAAAATTGCAGCTGTGGTTAAGCGAACCATCTGATCGTGGCCGTTGCCGGCGCCACCCCGTCTGGCCTCCGTGCCGGTGGCACGTAAAAGCACCATCTGTTCGAGTCCGTTGCCAGCCTCGCCTGGCCCCCGTGCCGGTGGCACGTAAAAGCACCATCCGTTCATGGCTGTTTGCCAGCTCCGTCTGGCACCTGTGCGGGTGACATGTAAAAAGCACCCACTACACTCACAGAGTGGTTGGCGTTAGGAAGGGCATCCAGCCGTAGAAACACTGCAAGATCAGACTGGGCCTGATGCAGCCTTCCGGCTTCACAGACCCCAGTTAAACCGTCCAACCCATGCTAGCATGGAAAGCGAACGCTAAATGATGATGATGATGATGATGATGATATATATATATATATATATACATATATATATATATATAATATATATATATATATATATATATATATAATATATATATATATATAATATATATATATATATATATATCTATATGTATATATATATATATATGTATATATATATATGTATATATATACACACATGATTATTATTTAACATTCACTTCTCCATGCTTGGATGGGTCATATGGACGTTTTTGAGGCAGATACCCTTCATATCGCCAACCTTCACTTGTTTCCAAGTGTGGTAGGAAACAAAGGCTACTGCCTGCATGTTGGACATTCAATTATAACTATCAAGGCAAAGAGACAGTAATGCACACATATATGCATGTATACATATATACATTCTTTTATTTGTTTCAGTCATTTGACTGCGGCCATGCTGGGGCACTGTCTTTAGTCAAACAAATCGACCCCCAGGACTTATTATTTGTAAGCCTAGTACTTATGTTTAATCCTGTGTGATTAGTCTGCAGAAAAAGTCCTCCTTGTTTTCTTGGCACATTGCCAAAAGAGCCTGAAAGCAATTGACTTGTTTCTACTTCTGAGAAAGTGTGAGCATCTGGGAATCCATCATGCAGACAACTTCCACAAGTGCAAGTGGTCATGAATGATTTTTTCCACAGACCCTACACTTACCTTCACTTCTTGGGCTTGTTGCTGAATAATCATGCAGCAATCCTTCAACATGGCAACTTCCACTTTATGGATGGTGTTATCATCAATGGCATAGTGTGGCCATCATCCAGGAATAGGAGCAGTTTCCACTGATGTCTAACCACATGTGAACTGATGATGTCAGTAATTGACTTCTTCATATGATGGTGCACCATCACCATAAACTTCTTTCATCTCATTGAAAGTTTCTTTTGGTGTAGAACCTTTCAAGTATAAGAACCTGATCGCTGATCTCCATTCAGCTGCCTCCATTATAATAACTTAGTCCACTTCAGCAGACAAATGAATACTAATGGAAAGCTGCAATTTACAATGTGACATGTATGATTATACCTGTACAAGTTCCATTTCTTGCAATAACCACAAGTGGGTCAGGGGAAATCTTTAATCAACAGCCCTCGTATGTATATATATATATATATATATATATATATCATCATCATCATCGTTTAACGTCCATTTTCTGTGCTAGCATGGGTTGGACGGTTCAACTGGGGTCTGGGAAGCCAGGAGGCTGCACCAGGCACCAGTCACATCTGGTAGTGTTTCTACAGCTGGATGCCCTTCCAAGCACCAACCACTCTGTGAGTATAGTGGGTGCTTTTTATGTGCCACTGGCACAGGGGCCAGAGCAGGCTGGCAAACAGCCACGATCTGTTGGTGCTTTTATGTGTCACCGACACGGATGCCAGCCAAGGCGGCGCTGGCATCGGCCACGTTCGGATGGTGCTTTTTACATCCCACCATATATATATATATATATTACATCCCACCATATATATATAAATAGATGAGTGTAATTTTACCTTGTTAACAAATAACACGGAAAAGATAAATAAATAGTTACCAGGGCAGCAAAAATCTCACAAGTAAAGGTGTTGTAACTCCTTGTTTATAAAGGTATTGACGAGTTTCGTTTTTTTCACTTTCCTGAGGAGAAGATTGCATTGTTTATACCATTTATTCTTTTGAATAGCATCAGTGGAATTTTTGAAACATGTGTCGAAAGTAAAAATATTTGATTACACCTGCATTAACTCCATTTTTTATTCATATATATATATATATATATATATCAGGGAGAAAAACTAGAAATAGTTGATAGTTTCCGTTACCTAGGTGACCAAGTCAGCAGCGGGGGCGGGTGTGCTGAAAGTGTAACTGCTAGAGTAAGAATAGCTTGGGCAAAGTTCAGAGAGCTCTTACCTCTGCCGGTGACAAAAGGCCTCTCGCACAGAGTGAAAGGCAGACTGTATGATGCGTGTGTACGAACAGCCATACTACATGGCAGTGAAACATGGGCCGTGACTGCTGAGGATATGCGTAAGCTCGCTAGAAATGAAGCCAGTATGCTCCGATGGATGTGTAATGCCGGTACTCACACTCGGCAGAGTGTAAGTACCTTGAGAGAAAAGCTGGACCTAAGAAGCATCAGTTGTGGTGTGCAAGAGAGACGTTTGCGCTGGTATGGTCATGTGGCGAGAATGGCTGAAGATAGTTGTGTGAAAAAGTGCCACACCCTGGGACGAGGTGGTGAAGCACGACCTTCGAACTTTAGGTCTCACTGAGGAAATGACTAGAGACCGAGACCTCTGGAAGTGTGCTGTGCGCGAGAAGACCCGGCAGGACAAGTGAGTCCACAACCCGTGGCCTTCTACATGGGATGGAGCCAGCCTACGTATGCATACCTTCCCTTCTTGGGACACAAAACTCTACTTGTGAAGACGTGTTGAGGCAAGTGAGGATCAGAATCGAAATCGATCAATGGAAATTGCGGATGTGCTACCAGTGCCGGTGGCATGTCGAAACTCTGCTTGTGAAGACCCATTGAGGCAAGTGAGGATCAGAATCGAAATCGATCAATGGAAATCGATCAATGGAAATTGCAGATGTGTTACCAGTGCCGGTGGCATGTAAGAGAACTTTCCGTTTCGCGACCGTTGCCAGCACCGCCCCGTTTCGTGTCCGTTGCCAGCCTTGCCTGGCCCTCGTGCCGGTGGCACATAAAAAGCACCATCCGTTCGTGGCCGTTTGCCAGCTCTGTCTGGCACCAGTGCGGGTGGCACGTAAAAAGCACCCACTACACTCACGGAGTGGTTGGCGTTAGGAAGGGCATCCAGCCGTGGAAACACTGCCAGATTTGACTGGGCCTGATGAAGCCTTCTGGCTTCACAGACCCCAGTAGAATCGTCCAACCCATGCTAGCATGGAAAACGGACGCTAAATGATGATGATGATGATGATGATGATATATATTTATATATATATATATATGTATATGTATATGTATGAATGTATACATATATATATGGCATTAGGAAGGGTAGAGAAACCATGCCAAAGCAGACAAATGGAGCTGAGGCAGCTTTGCAAGAAATTTTTCCTCAACTTTGACTGAATTATAATTAAGGTTGCTAATAAAACATCTGAAAAATTGTCAGTGTTTAACAATCAATATTCTTTTCTCTGTTGGATTTCAAGTCAATTTTCTCCCACACTAATGTCTAATTTTACAATTTTCAGTTTAAAATGAGATA